>NC_088336.1:832500-1132500 GCF_036884655.1 Musa acuminata AAA Group | reverse complement strand
ATGATTCCTCTCATGATTTAGCTTTCTGAAAATGATGTCAAGGCATGACATCCATTTTCAAGTCTTATATTTCAAATATGAAGGATAACAATCATAGCAATTCATTCTATGACAAGATATCAATTTATAATATTTCAAATTAAGCTTTAGATATCTTATCATAATGCAAACATTTCAAGTGTAAAATTGCATACATTTATCATCAATTTACCACATTTTCCTCCCTCTTTGTCATCAACAAAAAGGAGAACGATTCAACAATTTATGCAAGTTTGGTAAAAATTCATGTCGCACAAAAAATCATACCAATCATTTTTAAAGCATTCATGACATGGTATCATTCAAAAGTTCTCACATTAAAAAGATAGCTTTCATTACTTCTTCCCTTTTCTTTATTATCAAAACTTTGCATGAAGGAGGAAAGTAAGGAGAAAAAGCCATTGAGAACCAACTTTGAATGAAGTTAAAAATGATAAGAGAGTTTCATTTCATTTTTCATTCAAAATGATAAAATCATGCTTCATTTTTTACAAGGATCAAGATATACATGTGAAATTAAATCTTTGCAAGTGTTCATCTCAAAAAAGTCTTCCTTCATCAAGAAGGAATTCATGTGAAAGAATGATTACATCAAATCCATTTCTCAATAAAAATTCACAAAAGATAAGTCCATGAGAGATGCATTTGTCAATTAATTCCATGTATCAAAAATCATTTAGTGATGGAGCATGGATATGAAATAAATTTGATATGGCATAGGCTCATGAAAGCTCCATTCAAGAAATATATTAAATCTGGAAGAGAAATATAACAAAATCATGCATTCGAACAATGTTTTGTTATAGCTTTTCAATTACAATCATGAAGGTAAACATGTTCATCATCATGGAAATTTTTAGCATCAAGGCACAAAATTTCCAACATTAAAGTAAACATATTATTGAAGCACACAATCTTATATAGAATTAGTATCATGAAATTTTCAGCACCAAATCAAGAAAGTCCGAAAACAAAATTTAACAAATTCATGCATTCGGACACATCAATATTCCTAACTCTGCAAATGCTCACCAAATAATACATCAAGTCATAGATACCAATAGTTAAACATCTCAAGGACTTGCGATCATCAAAGTAGGCAGCATTGCGATCATCAAGGTGAGTAGCTTAAAAGGTTTACAACATAGTATTACAATATGACAAGAAGAAATTGTGTCCACTTTTTCTAAATATATACATATGCTCATTCAGATGGTGGAAAGTTAAAATATCTAAACAATGTGTCAAATTGTCGGTGAATCTGCTATAGCTCAGATAGGATTTGATCTTACCGTTGTTCAAATCGATCTTGTCTTTATTTAAAACGATCCATCTGAATCCCTATGTCTTCGATAGATGATAGAGGTGCTTGCTCTATTGGATGTGATTCCTCAAATGGACCAGTTGGAGGAGATAGATTACCCCTAAAGATTGGTGTTTCCAGTTCTGGTTCAAGTTGAGGGGGATTGGTCCTTCTAGGCAGTCTAACACACATACCATTTCTAAATATACATCTCATCCGTCGAAGTAGATTTTTATTTATGACACTAAATCTATCTAGCTTTATAACTTCTTCGTCGGGTGGAATGGCAATATCGTAGGCATTGAGCATTCTAGTGATTAAGCCACCATATGGAAGCATCAAGTCCTTTTTAGATATTTCTATCATGTTTTTTTGGATAAGGTAATCAAAGCAATTGTTATATCCCTTCATGATCCAATACATGATTCCTAGTTCCATTTGTCTTACTTCATCATGATGATATTGTTTAGGGAGAATAATACTAATTAGGATGTGATGAAGTATTTTGGTGCTTAATGGTAGTAAATGCTCACAACTTTTTGGAAGTATCATTAAGTTGGGATTGCCAAAAATTGTTCCTAAGGCATCAACATAAGTGGTCCCAATTGTTTCACCATCCCATTGTCCTCTAAAATAACAACATCCTTCTTTCACCGGAATGCTTATGATGTCGCAAATAGATCTATCCGTAATGGATATATGGTGTCCTAAAATATAGGTTGATACCCTTTCTTCTTCATCTACATGTAGATTATTGTAAAATAACCTAACAAGTCTAGGGTAGATAGGTTCACTTATTTGTAGGATTGGGAGAAGGTCTAGATTTGCAAATTATTAAATAGGTTCTAAATCACTTAGTTCATCTAAATCAACATATTTTCCCTTATGAACATGTCTAGATTCTATGGATGCAAATTTTAGGGTATGTTGATGTGAATCGAAAAGTGTGGAATCATAGTTTTCTTTTAATCTCCTCTTCCCTTTGTCCCTAGAGGATCTTCTAGAACCCATAAATACTACTATTATAAAGATAAATAATGAGCAAGAGTAGATGATACAAAAGAGAAATCAAAGCCTTTTAGAGAATACCTTAGTTGAGATCTTCAAGAAGATGTAGGATTGATCCTTGATCTTGCAGGAAATAGGGAGTTTTGGGCAGCTAGAGGGAGAGAATGGAGTTCAAATGAGGTTTGGAGCTGCAAGGGTGAGTGGAAAATGAGTTGGGGTCGGTTCTACCACCAGCCCTAGCTCAGTTTTAAAAGGGGGCAGATTATGGGCGGTGGCACCGTTGTGGCAACTGGCGGTGCTACCGCCTAGCCAGCGGTGCCACTGCCTACAAGTAGTGAGCAATGCTTACATGGGTGTGTGGGCTGATGTGGGTGATTTCAATTTGAAGAGAGTTTTTGTTTGTGGAGCATACAACCCTAATTACATAATCATGTAAAAATTCACATCACAAGAGGTGAAGATTCGTACGTTCATGATCGATCTTGCATACTATACCTAGATGTCATATAGAACTCATATGTTTTTAATATGTTCATGACTCATCATGCAAGCATCGTAAGCCTCGAAATATATAACTCAAGTTCATCACGTAAATTTGTATGCAAACCTGGCTCGCAAGCCGTAAGTTCATGATCTTGTAAGATATAGTTAGATCCAAAAAAATTTGAGGAAGGATTGTATCCAATAAATCCAGAAATCTGAAGGATGTGTGAAGGGGAATTCATGCATAAGAGTTTACAAGTTTCAAATTTTAAGGGATCAAACATAAGTATTTATCACACAGGATTGCATTATTAATGTATGGAGTTTAAGTATCATTTTGCAATTGATAGTTTTAATTCTACTGATCCTCTTTTTGTTATTTTAGCTAGAGAGCGTTATGAGTCATTTTGGATCTCTGGTCATAAATCTTGAGTACCCAAAAAGCAAGATATCATCTCTTGCTCCTTGCTTGTGATGGTATACGTTTCTAAAAAAGAGGATGATTTTTAGATACGCATTTGACCTTGGGTGCCTCAAAAACCAATCTAAATTACTTGGTCTTTCTTAGGTTCAAATTCATTTTTAGTGTTATTTTTAAATTTATTTCTTTTAATAATTTTTTTGAATTTTTTTGTTAAAAGTGCCAAGTCATCGTCGAAGTCCTCATCACTTGAGTTTTCTCTCAAGTGGTCTTCTTGAGTTCTAAGTGTCATATCCTTCCTGTTCTTTGGATGGGTGTCATCATGCTCTTTATGAGCTTTGTATGTCATTTCGTAGGTCATTAGTGACCCAATTAATTCTTCAAGAGGAAAGTTATTTAAATCTTTGGTCTCTTGAATGGCCGTGACTTTAGGGTCCCAACTCTTTCGAATGGATCTTAAAACATTATTAACGAGCTCAAAATCCAAAAACCTTTACCGAGTCCTTTCAAACCATTGATGGCATCTGTAAAACGGGTGTATATGTCTCATATGATCTCAATCGGTTTCATTCGAAATAGTTCATAAAAATGTACTAAAAGATAGATTTTTTACTCTTTCACTCTACTCGTGCCTTCATGAGTCACTTCGAGTGTGTGCCAAATATGAAAAGTCGTTTCACAAATTGAAACACAATTGAACTCATTTTTATCAAGTGAACAAAATAAGGCATTCATAGCCTTGGCATTTAACGTGAAAGTCTTCTTCTCCAACTCATTCCAATCGTTCATTGGAAGAGAAGACTTTTGAAAATTATTTTCAACAATATTCCAAAGCTCAAAATCAATAGAAATAAGGAAGATCCTCATTCGAGTCTTCCAATAGGTGTAATCCATCCTATTGAACATGGGCAGACATGTAACTGAGTGACCCTCTTAGTTCCCGGCAAATGCCATCTCTCTTGGGCATTAATCCAACTAAGAGTGAACCTTGCTCTGATACCAATTATTAGGATCAAGAGCGCACTAAGAGAGGGGGGGTGAATTAGTGCAGCGGAAAACTTTTATGATTTCAAAAACCTTGTTTCGATTAAAGCTGATTCAACTCAATTCGTTTCAGAAGGAATTTGAGCTTGAAGTCTAAAGTGAAAATGTAAGAGAATACTAAGGTGATTTGCAGTAATGTAAATCACAAAAACGTAGATTTCGTAAAATCTTCATAGAAAGCCAATCTCGGAAGATGTTTTACATCAAAGCGAATGTAGACATATTTAAAGCACAGTAAGGAGGAGAGGTAGCTTGCTATAAAAGAAAGATGCTCAAAGTAAATGCAAACCGAGATTTTAGAGTGGTTCGATCAACATGACCTACATCCACTATCGGCTTCCTCCTCCGACGAGGTCACCGGTGTTCATTAGAGGCCTTCCTTCAATAGGCGAAGGCCAACCACCCTTTTACAGCTTTTCTTCTTTTGACGGGCTTAGGAGACAACCCTTATAAGTTTCAATCCTCTCTTGAATGATCTCAACACTTAGAAGAAAGGAGGAGGAGAACTATAGCTTTTACAACACTTTAAGGCCTCAAAGACTCAAGATTAAAGCAAGTTTTTTATTTCCCTTTCATGCAGGAAAGGGTGGGGTATTTATAGACCCCAATGAGTTCAAAAATGGAGCCTAAAAGTATCCATTCCCGGATTTTCGGGGTCCTGGCGGTACTACCACCATTACTGGGTGGTACTACCACCTATGATAAGACACTAAGTGGTACTACCGCTTGACAGTGCTCGAAGACCGAGCTCAAGTGGTACCACCGCCTGACAGGGGTGTTGAATCTCGGATTTTGATGATGAAGTCAATTGTCATTTGTTATCTAATCTATATGTTGAGATAAGTGTGCAGGATTAACAACGATGGAAGTAAGACATGCTGCATAAGTTACACCGGAGTCAAGACCATTATTACATTGGGGGTTCGAGAGTTCGACGGAAGTCCGGACGGTCATCGGAGGTTCTACTGGAACAAATCCAAGAAGTCCAGGAGCTTACCAAAAGAAGCTTGTCGGAACTCGCCAAGTGGATCGCCACAAGTCCAGGAGTTTGCCGGAAGTCCGTAGGAGTATCACCGAGGGTTCATTGGATGATCGACGAAAGTTTGCCGGAAGCTCGTCGGAAGAAGCGATTGACGCACCGGAGCAAGTTGTAGTAAATATCTTAAGAAATATCATAGTTAGTACGATGATTAAGTTAGAAATGGGAGGTGATCCGATTAACTTAATCTTGGGGCAATTCGGCCCTTGACAGACCCAAATTGGGCCAAATAACCAACTCATTCGGACCCAGATTTCTTGGCCAACGGTGGCACCGCCTGAGTCGGCGGTGGCACCGCCCAGGGCTCAGTCTCTGAGCTAGGTTGGGCGGTGTAACCGCCCTTGATAAGCGGTGGAACCGCCTGAGCTCGGTCACCGAGCTCTGCCAAGCGATGCAACCGCCCCAGTCAAGCGGTGGCACCGCTTGGGCTCAGTCTCCGAGTGAGACTGGGCGGTGCAACCACCCCTGTCAGGCGGTGGCACTGCCAGAGCTCGGTCTCCGAGCTCTGTTAGGCGGTTGTACCGCCCCAATCAGGAAGTAGTACCACCAGGACCCCGAAAATCCGGAAAAAGATAGTTTTGAGCTCGGAATTCAAACTGGTTTGGGGCCTATAAATACCCCATCCTTTCAGCAATGAAAGGGCAACCCAAATGCACCGAAATCTTGATCTTATTCTGTGATTTTTAGAGCTCAAATGTGTTGTAAAGGCTAAAGTTCTCCTTCCTCTTTTCTTCCAAGTTCTGATCTTTCAAGAGAGGAGAGAAAATTCTGTAAGGGTTGTCTCCTAAGCCCGTCAAAATAAGTGAAATTGTAAAAGGGTGGTTGGCCTTCGCCTATTGAAGGAAGGCCTCTAGTGGACGTTGGTGACCTCGTCGGTGGAGGAAGCCAAAAGTAGATGTAGGTCAAGATTGACCGAACCACTCTAAATCTCGATTTGCATTTACTTTGAGCATCTTATCTTTATTGCAAACCTCCTCAATAGCTTACTTCCTTTTGCTCATTAACGAACATGTTTCATAGTTAAGTATTTTATGAATTGGCGTTTAGACAGAAATCGGTTTTATCGTACGAACATCATATTTCAGTTTGCGCTTACATTCTGATTTCCATCATAACTGCAATTTGCCTCTATATCTTTTTGCCTTAACTGCATCTCGCTTGATCACAAGTTAAAGTGATTTACGAATCAGCTTTCTTATCGAAATCACTTTTATCGTACGAACGCAGATTTATTCGTTGAAAGTTTTTCGCTGCACTAATTCCACCCCCCCCCCTCCTCTTAGTGCTCTTGATTCTAACAATTGTTATCAGAGCGGGGTTAACTCTCAAATGGAATAAAACCCAAGAGAGATGGCATACGTTGGAAACCAAGAGGGCCACTCTATTACACGTCCACCCATGTTCAATGGGACGGACTACACCTATTGGAAGACCCGAATGAGGATCTTCCTTATTTCAATGGATTTTGAACTTTAGAATCTTATCGAAAATGGATTTTCAAAGTATTCTCTTCCAATGATCGATTGGAATGAATTGGAGAAGAAGACTTTCGCTCTCAATGCAAAGGCTATGAATGCCTTATTTTGTGCGCTTGATAAAAATGAGTTCAATCGTGTTTCGGTTTGTGAAACCGCGTTTGATATTTGGCATACACTCGAAGTGACTCACGAAGTTACAAGTAGAGTGAAAGAGTCAAAAATCAATCTTTTGATACATTCTTTTGAACTTTTCCGAATGAAACCGAGCGAGACTATTGGCGACATGTACACCCGTTTCACGGATGTCATCAATGGTCTAAAAGGACTCGGCAAAAGTTTTTCGGATTTTGAGCTCGTAAATAAGATTCTAAGATCCCTTCCTAAGAGTTGGGACCCTAAAGTCACTGCTATTCAAGAGGCTAAAGATTTAAACAACTTCCCTCTTAAAGAACTAATCGGGTCATTAATGGCCTATGAAATGACTTGCAAGGCTCATGAAGAGCAAGAAGACATCCTTCCAAAGAATAGGAAGGATATGACAGTTATAACTTTAGATGGCCACTTAAGAGAAAACTCAAGTGATGAGGACTGTGACGATGACTTGGCACTTCTAATAAGGAAATTCAAAAAAATCATTAAGAGAAATAAGTTTAAAAGTGACACAAAAAATAAACTTGAACCCAAAAAAGGACCAAGTTATTTGCTACGAATGCAAAAAGCCAGGACACTACAAAAGTGATTGTCCCCAAGCCAAGAAGAGAACATCAAAGAAGAAGGCGCTCAAAACAACGTGGGATAATTCAAGCGCGTCCGGAGAATAGGAGTCCAACACCGAGCAAGTTGCTTATTATGCCTTAATGGCCATCGGAGAGGAGGTAACAAATTTACTTGATGCAGATTTATCATTTGATGAATTCTTAAATGCCTTCCATGACTTATTTGATGAATGTTGAATCTCGGATTTTGATGATGAAACTAATTGATTATGTTTAGATGTTTAACTGCATTTTGAGTGTTGTAGGTCTACTCGATCAGGATTAGACAGTTAACGCAGGAGGAATTGACGTTGCGCCGGAGGAGATCACGTCAGGATATTGGATGGCAGAAGACTTCGGACGTCGGCCATCGGGCCAAGGAGAGCAGAATTGCACCAAGGATATCGGGGTTGCGGAGGTCAACCACTGATTGGGCAACAAGCCGCAAGAGAGGACGATGCGCTGAAGAATCGGACGAAGCGCTAACCAATGACATGCTGGGCAACAGAATGTCAATTCGCGTTTTAATAATTTTCTAGATCGGAGTAGAGTTTTGGCTTGTGTGTGCAGGATTAACTACGATAACGACAAAGACATAAAGCAAAACAAAGTGTTGGAGTCAAGCGCGAAGGATTCGTTGCGAGTTCGAGAGTTCGACGGAAGTCTGAAGATTCGTTAGGAATGCTGCCGGAACTAGCCAAGAATGAGTAGGGAGCTTGCTGAAGGGTTTTTTGGAAGCTCGCCGGAAGGTATGTCGGAAGTTCGCGGAGCTCACCGAGAAAGATCGTAGCTTGCCGAAGAAGCTCGTCGGAACTCGCCAAGATCAAATCGTGAAGTCTAGGAGCTTGCCGGGAGTCCGCAGAATGGTTTCCGAGAGTTTATCGGAAGACTGTCGGAAGTTCACCGGAAGCTCGCCGGAAGAAGTCTTGACTTGCGGACTTTGTAATAGCTTAGGAAATGTCTTTAAATTCGTAGTTAGCACGTTAATTAGGGTTAGGATTAGGTGTTAATTCTATAACCCAAGTAGGGGCCAATGTTAGAACCCCTTGCAGATTCTAAACTTGGGGTTGATCTCTTTAGGGGATCGGCCTCCTTGGAACTCTATAGGGGTTCCTCCCTCCAAGTTGCTGCTCAAATGCTGTAGAAAAGATTCATCTATTGCTTAAGAAAAGAGAAGGAATATATGGCTATTTATAGGGCTTCTAAACCCTAACTCCTAATAGGACTCCTACTTAAGACTCTTACTTCTAACCAACTCCTAATAGGACTCCTACTCAAGACTCCTATTCCCTTACAACTCCTAATTCTTCTATAAGAAAAAACCTCCTACATGAATGCCCCTCTCAATTAGGACTCTCCTAGCTAGAGTCCTAACAGTTTTACATGAATGTCCCTCTCAATTAGGACTCTCCAAGCTAGAGTCCTAACAGAACCGCCCTCTTCAAATCAGCCTTGTCCTTGAGGCTGATGATTCATGAATTCTGGAAATTTGATCTTCAAGTCATCATAGTTCTCCCAAGTGGCATCTTCTATTGGTAGGTTCGCCCACTGTATTAGCACTTCATTAGTGGGTCGTCGTCGTCGAGTCACGATCCGTCGATCAATAAAGGCACTTAGCTGGGTCTGGAGTTCTCTTTGGGTAGTCATATTTGGTGGGTGGCTTTGGGCTGTCTCCAAGCACCTATTTAAAACTTCCGTCTGGCTGTTGGTTTGTGGGTGATATGTCGTACTCCTTTTCAATTTAGTACCCTATATATGGAATAACTTTGTCCAAAATCTACTCTTGAAGATGCAAGTAGAATTTGTCACAAGCACAATGCGTCCCTTATAGCATAATTCTTTTGAGTCCCGATCGTAATGAGCCACGGAGCTTGGTGCTTCCTCTAATTTTTTTTGTATCTTATTGGTTTCCGAATCTTCCTGCCATTCCATCTTAATATCCTCAAGGAAGTCGCTGGTTGGAAGTAAAACGACCGAAAATTCAGCTTGCTCAAGTAGCTGCGAAAGTGCATCTGCAACAACATTCTCTTTCCACCTTTTGTAAGTTATTTCATAATCAAATCCAAGAAGTTTTGTTACCCATTTTTGCTGCTCGGGGGAAGATATCTTCTGCTCCAAGAAATATTTTAGGCTTTTATGGTCGGTCTTGATTTGAAAGTATCGCCTGATCAAGTACGATCTCCACCTCTTTGCTGCATGCACAATAGCGAGCATCTCCTTATCATATGTTAACATGTTTTGATAGGGAGGAGACAATGTCTTGCTAATGTATGTGAGTGGTCGACCATCTTGCATGAGAACGTCTCCCATTCTGTCTCCAGATGCATCGGCCTTAATGATGAAGGGTCGGTTGAAATCTGGTAGCGCTAGCACCGGTGTCGTCGTTATGGCTACCTTAAGTTTGTCAAAGGCAGTGGAAGCTCTGTCCGACAATTGGAAGACATCTTTTTCCAGTAAGGAAGTAAGTGGTGCACTGATCTTTCCATAGTTTTTCACGAACTTACGGTAGTAGCCTGTTAAACCCAAAAAGCCATGTAGCAATTTTATATTCCTCGGGGAAGGCCAGTTTTGCATTGCTTCAATTTTGAAGGGGTCCACCATCACACCTTCCTCTGATATGATATGCCCAAGACATTTCACCTTTTTTTGAAGAAAGTAAAAATTCGTAGTGGCCGTTGTGTGTTCGAAAGGCGATTTTCGATATGACTTCTTCATACACTCGTATTTGATAATACCCGGATCGAAGGTCCAGCTTTGTGAAGATTTGTGCTCCCTTTCATCTAGCAATTCATCTGCTATTGGAATAAGGTATTTGTTCTTGATGGTTATGCCATTGAGAGCTCAGTAATCAACGCATATTCGCCATGTTCTGTCCTTCTTGTGTACAAGTAGCACCGGTGAAAAGTAGAGGTTGCAACTTGGCCGAATAACTCCTGTTTCAAGCATCTCTTTTAAAATACTTTCTATTTCATCATTCTGGAGATGTGGATACCAATATGATTGAGTATTTGCTGGAGATTTGACTAGAAAAATCATTATACAATGATCATGCCGACGAGTAAGAGGTAGGTTGTGCGGCTCGTCAAATATATCTAAAAATTCAGCAAGCAAAGGAAATAGGTTTGGAACTTCAAATTCTATTGGCTCTCCTTTAATTTTCTGCTCAAGTTGTACCAAAAAGCCCCTGCATGCTTTATGCAAAACCATCTCCATTTGTTGTGTGCAAATTATCGTTACGTCGCCCTCACGTTTCCCATGCAGTATCACCTGTTTCTCCTTACTGTAAAATTTTATAAATAGTTGCATAAAATTCTAAGAAATATCACCTAATGTCATCAACCATTTAATTCTAAGTATGGCCTCATGATCATCAAGAGGGAGGAGGAAGAAATATGCAATTATCTCTTGGTCCTGCAGCAATAGTTTCACCTACGAGCACCTATGATCACACTTCAAAATCCGTCCGTTGGCGACCTTAACGACAAACCTGCTGCAATTCTCAATAGGTACGTTCATATGGACAGCAACCTTACTGTTTAGGAAGTTATTAGTGCTGCTCGTGTCGATGAGAACAGTGATCGGTTGTTGTTTGAGAAGGCCTCCAACTTTCATCGTTTACGGGTTTGAGTAGCCAGCTAGTGTATGTACCGTAATTTCGATCGGTTGTGGCTCTTCTTCTGCATCTTTTTCTTCATGTTCAAGGCTCTCTTCTGAATGTTCAATGACCTCTTCTTCTATCGGTTCAATCATAAGAAGTACTCCTTTACTACAGCGATGCTCACGGCTCCATGGCTCATCACAATGCCAACATAACCCCTTCGCATATCGCTCCCGAAGCTCTTCTCTTGTTAACCTCTTTGGTGTAGGGACTTGGTCAATTGTAGGGGGGGCTGAGGGCTTCAATATTACTAGTTGAGGAGCGACCCTAGTCCTCCGAGCTTCATGGTTCAATTTCTCCTCTTGATGTCGTGCGAAAGAGATGGCTGCCATAAGCGTATACAGTTATCGCGCTTTAACTTCTCCTCGGATCTCCGGCTTCAAGCCCTCAATGAAGGTCCTCAATACCTGTTTTTGAGACCAATCATGAGTTTGATTAGATAACCTTTCAAACCTGGTTTGGTACTCCTGAATGGTGGAAGTTTGTCGGATCTTTGCTAGTTGTCCAGCAATATTCTCGTAATCGGTTGGTCTGAAGCGGATCAGCAGTCCTTCTTTGAATTGTTGCCATGAAAGGACTCCATAAGTATGTTCAAACCAGTCAAACCACTGTATAGCATCCCCTTCAAGATGTATAGCTGCAATTTTCACCATAGATGCATCCGCGATTTTGTGGTAATGAAAATATCGCTCCGCGCGCGAGATCTAACCAATCAGGTCTCCTTCTTCCCATCTAGGGAAGTTCACTCTCATGCATGGATAGTTGGGTTCAGTCATAGAGCCTCCCCTCTCTTGGAACTCATCTCTTCGAGCCTGGTGCGATTGGGCAAAGCTCTCTCCGTGATATGATTTTTTCGGGCTTAGTGGTCGGCCCAATCTGAGTTCGGTAAACAGCGTCTGAATCTTATCCTCCATTCGCGCCTCCAAGGCTTCGAATTTAGCATTGATTGCCTCCTTAGATGCCATATTATATGCCTCCAAATCTATGAGGTTAAGATCTCTCTTTTGTTGTCAGGTTAAAGGCATGTATAGTTGAGAGAAGTGATGGTCGAAAGGATTGGTGGATCGATGGATGTAGGCTACGATTTAGGCTTGTTTTGTGGCTGTTTTGGGTGTATTTTAGTGGAGTTTTAGGGCTATGGATGAATGTTTTGGATCTGTGGTAGATGATAGCAAAGGTTTGATAGAAATCAGTGGAAGTTGCAGCAAGTATGTGCTGTCTTGTAAGAGTAGAATTGTCGTCGAAGAAACAATGGTTTCTCGACGTAATTTCCACCAAAAACTTGAGAGAATTGAGGAGGGAATTGATAGCAAAATCACAGTTTATATGACAGCAAGGATATCTAATTTAATCAAGAAAATTTCGGCAGTATAACAGCAAGGAAATTGGTGCAAGTTGCGATTGCAGAATTCTCGTCGAAAAATTTCAGCGGGTTACGATGAAAATTTGCAGCAACATAAAATCATTTTTAGAGATGAATTTCTTAATCAATCAATCTTAGATGGAAGCCAAGATGATATATGAAGTGTATAAGAAATTTCATTCAAAAAAGATTGCAAATAGATGGGTTAAGGCAACAATATGTGGCTGAAATTTTCTGCAGCACAGATTTTTAGGTATAGCAGATTGGTCGTAAAAGATCAGTGGTTTATATTGAGAATTTTTTGATGAAACCAAAGGGAAATCCACTGTTAGGAAGTGTCAAAGCTATCATAAAAATTTCGTAAAGATTTGGATAGAAACAATATAGTATCAAGATCAAACAAACAGTGCTATGCGGCTGAAATTTTACAGTGCAGATTTTCAAGTATAGCAGATTTGACGTAAAAGATCAATGGTTTATATTGAGAATTTTTTGAAAAAACCAAAGGGAAATCTGCTGTTAGGAAGTATCAAAGATGTCATAAAAATTTCATAGAAATTTGGATAGAAAAAGCATAGTAGCAAGGTCAAACAGATGGTACTATGCGGCTGGAATTCTGTAATGTATCTTTCGTCGTAGAGATGAAAACTTTGTGATGAAAGGTTTATGCAGAAATATAGGAAAAGTTTTTTTTTTTTAATTTTTGAATAAGGATAACTAAATTGCAGCAGCAGTAAGGTAGGAAATCAGAACCTGTTGCAATTCACGGGGAGATCAAAGGATGATCCACGGTGGTGGAGATGATGACGGAATTCGGCGACGATCTTTTAAGCAATTGTGGGAATTACTTTGGGCGGTTGTGGAGGGCTGATGGATGGCAGTGGAAGGGCAACGAGATGCCAAGAATGCTGCTCTGATACTAGGTGTTAGAACCCTTGCAGATTCTAAACTTGGGGTTGATCTCTTTAGGGGATCGGCCTCCTTGGAACTCTATGGGGGTTCTTCCCTCCAAATTGCTACTCAAAGGCTGCAGAAAAGATTCATCTATTGTTTAAGAAAAGAGAAGGAATACATAGCTATTTATAGGGCTTCTAAACCCTAACTCCTAATAGGACTCCTACTTAAGACTCTTACTTCTAACCAACTCCTAATAGGACTCCTACTCAAGACTCCTATTCCCTTACAACTCCTAATTCTTCTCTAAGAAAAAACCTCCTACATGAATGCCCCTCTCCATTAGGACTCTCCTAGCTAGAGTCCTAACAGAATGTCCCTCTCAATTAGGACTCTCCTAGCTAGAGTCCTAACAGTTTTACATGAATGTCCCTCTTAATTAGGACTCTTCAAGCTAGAGTCCTAACAGCCAATTGGGCCGAGTTCGAACTAGTTTGGGCCAAGTTTGGAGCCCAACTAGTGAGCTAAAATAGTGTAGGCAGTGGCACCACCAGATTAAGCGGTGGCACCGCCCAACACCCGAAAGGTCCAGCGGTGGCATTGCCAGTACACTGTCAATGTCAGACACTGATAGGCGGTGGCACCGCCACCGATAGGCTGTCACGGCCTTAGCTGGAATTGCCTAAGGCGTGAGGCACCCTTGCGGCCAAAGACGCGAACTTAGCTTGCGTTGCCTAAGTCGCGAGTCACCCTTGCGGCAAAGATGCGAACTTAGCTTGTGTTGCCTAAGTCGCGCTCCGCCCTTGTGATATTGCTCCACAAGGATCAGCCCACTTGTAACCTCTCGCAGGTCCCGAAGGACCTGTAAAAGAGAAAGTTGGTTAGTTCAAAAGAACGAGCGACGGACAAGTCCCGACGTCTCGCAGAAAGGGGAAGCTTTACAAGCAATTCAACGAGCACCTTGCGTGCATAAGAGAAAAGAGGGAGAGGGGGAAAACAAGGCTTTAGAAGGATGAACGAACAGCTGCAAGCCCACAAACAGCCGCTCACCTGGTCCCGGGCACGAAAACAAGTTCCCGTAAAGGCCTCGTGCAAACTTGCGAAAGAGAGTTCAACGCTCGGTATATAACCGAAGCCCCATCTAGCCCTGTGCCACCCGAGGGGTTCAAAGGGGCTGAGATGGCTGACGTTTTGGTGAGCAGAGGCAGATTGCAGAAATCAGCCCGCGGCACACGAAAACAGAGCTGTTTTGGGCTGTTTTGGGGCTATTTTGCTCGGTTCAGTGAGCGGTCGCTTTGTAACGCTGCAGCTTGTTTGAACTTACATTTTTACAAGCAAAATGACCCAAAACCAAGAGAAAACATGCTGTTATGCAGCTGTACATGTAGGCGTGAGCGACAAACGGTTCATTGAACGGAGTTGTTGCGGGTGCGCGACGATCGTTCGTGACATTCTCCCCCACTTAAACTATCGACGCCCTCGTCGACGCTTGTTGGTAGTTGTTGATGACTTCTTCTTCATGTCGCAGGGCATCTTCAGGCTCCCAACTAGCTTCAGTTCGGGGAAGCTTTTGCCACTTCACCAAGTACTCTGTCTGCTCAGCTCCGTTGGGTAGCTTTATCTTGCGGTCCGCCAGAATGGTTTCCACTCGCTACTCGTAAGAGGCTGTGATGGGAGGTAGCCGAGTTGGAACACTTCGGGAAGCATCTTGCGGATCCGAGTGGTAGGCTAGGTTGCTAGCGTGAAGAACGTTGTGAATTTTGAACCACGCTGGCAGTTGCAACTTGTAAGAGACGTTTCCTACCCTGTTGATAATTGGGAAGGGCCCTTCATACTTGCGCACCAATCCTTTATGGACTCTATTCCTAAAGAATTGGAGTGATGCTGGTTAGAGCTTTACCAACACCAAATCGCCAACTTTGAACTCTTGCGGTCCCCTTCCCAAGTCTGCCCACTTCTTCATCCTTTTTGTCGCCTTCTCCAAGTAAGCCCGCGCAATATCTGTATTTCGATGCCACTCCTTTGCGAAATGATAGGCTGATGGACTACTCCCAATATACCCAATTGCCATGGTGTGCGGAGTCGACGGTTGTTGTCCTATAATGATCTCGAAGGGGCTCTTGTTGGATGCAGAGCTCCGCTACAAGTTGTAAGAGAATTGGGCAATGTCCAATAGCTTCACCCAATCTCGTTGATTGGTGCTCACGTAGTGCACGAGATATTGCTCCAAGAGCGAGTTTATCCTTTCAGTCTGGCCATCCGTCTGGGGGTGGAGGCTTGTAGAGAAGTATAACTTTGACCCCAACAATTTGAATAGCTCGATCCAGAATCGTCCCAAGAACCGAGCGTCTTGATCACTAATGATATTGTGCGGGACTCCCCAATACTTCACTACATCCTTCATCATCAGTCTGGCTGCCTCCTCTACTGAACAGTGTAGGGGAGCAGCGATGAAAGTTGCATACTTTGAAAATCGATCGACCACCACGAGTATCGATCCGAGTCCCCCTACAGGTGGCAAGCTTGATATGAAATCCAAGGAAATGCTCTCCCACGGCCTTTCTGGTACGGGCAACGGCTCCAAAAGTCCCACCGACTTCCGCTGCTCCACCTTGTCTTGTTGGCAAGTAAGGCATGTTCGAACATATTCCTCCACATCAGTCCCCATCTTCGGCCAGTAGAAGGCCCGCTCCACGAGAGCCAACGTTCTGTGAATGCCTGGGTGTCCAGCCTAAAGGGAATCGTGACACTCTTTTAAGAGCTCACGCCATAAATTGTCCACTCGGGGAACATAAACCCCATTCCCTTTTGTGTAAATAAGTTCCTCCTGGACCCAAAATCGTCGTGCCTTGCCTTCTTTGATGAGCTGCATCAGGATAATTGCCTGGGGATTACTATACAGTCCATCCCTGATTCGGGAAAGGAAGTTGGAGTGCAACTGACATGCTTGGCCTCTGCCCTCTAGTTGCACGGCATTCACGCGTTCTACTTTTCGACTCAACGCATCGGCCACGACATTCGCCTTCCCGGGCTTGTACTCCATTGCCATATCAAATTCAGCCAGGAAGTCCTGCCATCGTGCCTGCTTTGGGGAGAGCTTCTTCTGAGTTTGGAAATAGCTCAAGGCAATGTTGTCCGTCCTCAGCACAAATCGCGACCCGAGGAGGTAGTGTCGCCAAACTTGTAGACAGTGGATCACTGCTATCATCTCCTTCTCATGCACTGGATACCGCCGCTCGGTCTCGTTGAGTTTGTAGCTCTTATAGGCCACCGGATGACCCTCCTGCATGAGCACTCCCCCAATAGCGAAGTCCGAAGCGTCTGTATGGACTTCAAAGGGCTCTCCATAGTCCGGCAATTTGAGCACCGGTTCTTCCATAACAGCAGCCTTCAGATCTTGGAATGCTATCTCACATTTGTCAGACCACTTCCAAGGCTGCTCCTTCTTCAGCAACTCCGCCAGTGGGGTTGCTCGCTTTGAATATCCCGCTATGAAGCGTCGATAGTAATTGACAAAGCCAAGGAAGGATCTCAACTCTAGCACCTTCTTTGGAGTTTGCCATTCCGCAACCGCTTGCACCTTCGACTTATCCATCCGAATGGAGCCATCACCGATTCGATGCCCCAAGAATAAGATCTTAGTTTGAGCAAAGTAGCATTTCTCCCTTTTCACGAACAAAGTATTCTCCCTGAGAACCTTGAAAATTGTCCAAATGTACTTGACATGCTCCTCGAGCGTTTGACTGTAGACGACGATATCGTCCAAGTAGACGACCACGAACTTATCCAAATACTCCTTGAATAGCTGGTTCATGAGAGTGCAGAATGTGGCCGGAGCATTGTTTAAGCCGAAAGGCATCACCAAGAACTCAAACGCTCCATACCTGGTCAAACAAGTAGTCTTCGCTTCGTCGCCTTCAGCAATGCGCACCTGCCAATACCTCGACCAAAGGTCGAGTTTTGAGAAATACATTGCTTTGCCCAATTGGTCGAACAAGTCCGCAATGAGTGGGATGGGATACTTGTTCTTCACTGTTACTTTGTTGAGGGCTCGGTAGTCGACGCATAATCGGAGGCTCCCATCTTGTTTCTTTTGGAAGAGAACTGGAGCTCCGAAAGGTGCTTTAGAGCTGTGGATGAGACCACCGCTTAGCAATTCACTTAACTGCTTCCTGAGTTCTGCCAACTCTGGCGGGGGCATGCGGTAGGGTGGTCTCGCTGGAGGCTTCACTTCTGGCTCCAGCTCGATGCTGTGATCCACACCTCTGCGTGGTGGAAGAGTCTTCGGCAACTCAGGTGGCATAACGTCTTTGAACTCTTTCAGGACGTTCGCCAACACAGCAGGTTCTTGAGTGGCCTCCTCGTTGAGTGGCTCTAGCTTCATAGCAGCCACGAATGTCAATTCACCTTTTCGCACCCCTTTCTTTAGTTGTAATGCCGAAATGTGTTGGGGCTCCTTATTTCCCCTCCAAGAGACGGGAACCACGCAAGGGTCATCACCTCCCATCATACATAGGGAGTTCAAGAATGGCATCGACACCAACTTTGCCACGTGCATAAACTCCATTCCAAGAATCACTTGGAAGTCGTCTAGTGGCACGGCCATCATGTTGGTGTTTCCGCTCCATGTCCCAATTTTGATGGGAACTCCCTTTGCCAACCCGGAGATTCGCCTGGCCTCCGAGTTTACCACCTTCATTCGGCTTGGGCTCTTCTCCAAGATCAACCCAAGTCGCTGTGCTTCACGATCGGCTATGAAGTTGTGGGTAGCGCCCGTGTCCACCATTGCACAGGTCGTTTGGTCATTTAGCTTGATGTCCACATACATCAGCTCACTACTTCATGCTTTTTGTACCTTTGTCTTCATGTTCTCCCCCACTTGACCCCGCATAGCGTTCAACAAATGCATTGCTCCCATTCAGGGTCCTTGCGACTCCTCGTCGTCGCTGCTGGATTCAGAACTGCTCGAACTAAGAGCAATAGCTTTGCCCTTGTCCGATCGGGGGGGTGAATGGAAGCCGTCAAAGCATTGAGTGCCTGCTTTTGTGGGCACTCCCTCACCATGTGCGGTCCTCCGCACAAGAAGCATCCTCCAGGTTTTGAGGCCTTGTCTTTCGGGTTCGGCCCTTTGTGGGAGCTCTTCTTCTTTTGTTCGCCCCCGAGCTCCTTCCCTCGAGAATGTTTTGGAGGGCGATTGCCTGAAGATTGTTTCCTTCTTGCTAGGTCTTCAGAGGAAACAAAGTCGGTGAGCCTTTCTGCAGCAACAATTGCCCCGACCACATCGATAACATTCCTTTGATTTAGCTCCTGTTGAGCCCATGGTTTCAAACCATCGAGGAAGCTGAACAACTTGTCCTTCTCGGACAAGTCTTGTATGTCCAGCATTAGTGCAGAAAATTATTTCACATAGTCTCGGATGGTGGTACTTTGGCGGAGTTGTCTCAACTTCCTTCTTGCGACGAACTCTGTGTTCTCCGGTAGGAACTGAGTTCTCAACTCCCGATTCAAGTCCTCCCATGTGTCGACTCGACACCAACCTTGTTGGATCTCCTCCCAACGGGTTCGCCACCAAAGTTTCGCATCTCCGTTCAGATACATTGTTGCTATAGAAACTTTGGTATCTTTAGAATCGAGCCTCGTAGCTCAGAAGTATTGTTCCATGTCGAACAGAAAGTTCTCGAGCTCTTTGGCATCTCTGGCCCCTCCATATCCATGAGGCTCAAGTGCCCTCAAATTTTGTGGCGGTGCAACGCGGGTGTTGCTTCCTCCCGCATTTAGTGTTCTTATGAGCATGGCCACCTTTGCAGTGAGTTCCGCCACAACATTATGTAAGTGTTGCACGGAGTCTGTGGTGTCATCAGACAGTCGATCGACTAGGGCCTCGACCTTGTCGATCCTGGACTCTGCTTCCTCTTGCGAGCTCTCTACCCCAACAAGCCTTTGTTGGCCATGGTAGAGTTCCTCCATGCTCGCTTCAAGAACATCCAGGCGGGTTTCTGCCGTTGTGAGTCTCTCCTTGTGACTCTTTTTCCCAGTTAGCGCTCCAGATTACGCTTCCTCTACTCGCGGAGAGTAGCCAACTTCTCGCTCATCATGTTCACTGTCGCGCTCCTCTTGAACAGCTCCAACAGCATGAGAGCGAGTGTGCACATGCAGCCCACCTGCGGCTGCTTGGGGCAAGGGTCCGGCTTGCCCCGTCTTGCTTGATTCGCCACGATGCTTTGCCATGGCGAAGTTATGAAGTTCGTTCGCTGCTCGCTCGAAGTGCTTTCCCGCTATGATACCATAATGTCATGGCCTTAGCGAAATTGCCTAAGGCGTGAGGCACCCTTGCAGCGAAAGACGCGAACTTAGCTTGCGTTGCTTGAGTCGCGAGTCACCCTTACGGCAAAGATGCGAACTTAGCTTGTGTTGCCTAAGTCGCGCTCCGCCCTTGCGATATTGCTTTGCAAGGATCAGCCCACTTGTAACCTCTCGCAGGTCCCGAAGAACCTATAAAAGAGAAAGTTGGTTAGTTTGAAAGAACGAGCGACGGACAAGTCCTGACGTCTCGCGGAAAGGGGAAGCTTTACAAGCAATTCAGCGAGCACCTTGCATGCATAAAAGAAAAGAGGGAGAGGGGGAAAACAAAGCTTTAGAAGGATGAACGAATAGCTGCAAGCCCACAAACAGCCACTCACCTGGTCCCACGCGCGAAAACAAGTTCCCGTAAAGGTAACGTGCGAACTTGCAAAAGAGAGTTCAATGCCCAGTATATAACCGAAGCCCCATCCAGACCTATGCCACCCAGGGGGTTCAAAGGGGCTGAGATGGCTGACATTTTGGTGAGCGGAGGTAGATTGTAGAAATCAGCCCGCGACACACGAAAACAGAGCTGTTTTGGGCTGTTTTGGGGTTGTTTTGCTCGGTTCGGTGAGCGGTCACTTTGTAACGCTGCAGCTTGTTCGAACTTATATTTTTACAAGCAAAATGACTCAAAACCAAGAGAAAATATGCTGTCAAGCAGCTGTACATGTAGGTGTGAGCGACGAACGGTTCGTTGAACGAAGTTGTTGCGGGTGCGCGACGACCGTTCGTGACAAGGCGGTGGCACTGCCAGCCTCAGAAACCCAAGAGAATTCAAAATTTGGAGCTCAAATTTGAATCCTCTTGGGGCCTATAAATACCCCTCAATTCTCAGCGGAGAAAACAACCTTTGAGAAGCAAGAGATTGAGATAGAAGTCTTAGCAAAGCCTTTAGCAAGTTTTTGTTTTCAATAGCTTGATTGTTCACCTCCCTCTTTCTCTTTAAAAATTTGTAAGAGTATGAACCACTTGTAAAAGGTTGTAACAAGGGTATTTGTCCTTCCCCTTCAAAGTGATTTGCTAGTGGAAGTTGGGAGCCTCACTGAAGAAGGCTTCGTAAGTGGATGTAGGTCATTTTGACTGAACCACTTTAAATTGGTGCATTCCTTGAATGTGTGAGTATTTACCTTCCTAAAATTGTCATTTACACTACTGCTAGCTTTCTCATTTTCTCATTTTACTCAAGTTACTATCAAAACGAAATCACTACGTATTTGCGAAATCGATTTCAAACTTATGAGTTTTAATCCGCTGCACTAATTCACCCCCCCCTCTTAGTGCCGCTCCGATCCTAACAATTGGTATCAGAGCCATGGTTTTCTACTTTGGTTTATCACCCAAATAGAAATGGCTCTTTATGGCTTTCAAGAGGGTTACTCTCTCATTCATCCTCCCTTTTTCAATGGGACGGACTACACTTATTGGAAAACTCGAATGAGAGTTTTCTTACTTTCGTTGAATCTCAAGCTTTGGAATATTGTCGAAAATGGATTTCAAAAATCTTCTTTTCCGATGAGCGAATGGGATGAATCAGAGAAGAAAGATTTTGCTTTAAATGCAAAGACTATGAATGCCTTATATTGTGCACTTGACAAAAATGAATTTAATCGCGTTTCGATTTGTGATTCGGCTTTTGATATTTGGAGAACTCTTGAGGTCACTCATGAAGGCACTAGCCGAGTGAAAGAGTCCAAATTCAACATTCTTGTGCACTCTTACGAACTTTTCCGGATGATACCAAGTGAGTCCATCGGAGACATGTACACCCGTTTCACGGATGTCATCAATGGACTCAAAGCTCTTGGTAAAAGTTTTTCTAACTTTGAACTAGTCACTAAAATCTTAAGATCCCTTCCAAAAAGTTGGGATCCAAAGGTTACGGCTATTCAAGAGGCCAAAGACCTTAAAACATTCCCTCTTGATGAACTTATTGGGTCTCTAATGACCTACGAAATGAACAATGTGACAAAAAGAAAATTTGAGAACAACCTTCCAAAGGACAGGAAGGATTTGGGACATAGAACACATGAAGACCACTCGAGCATAAGCTCACGTGATGGTGAACTTAAACTACAAAGGAAACAAAAATTAAAAAGCAAAAAGAATGGAACTACTTGCTTTGAACACAAGAAGAACAAAAATTGTGATGAATTGAGCTCTTCCATAGACGCGGAGAAAATCAAGAAAGGCGAGGTGGAAAACTACGCCTCAACCACTTTCAATAATGAGTAATCGAAATCCCCCTAATTTATTTCGAAATTACATAATACTTTCATGAGTTATTTTTAATTTAGTTTAGGATTAATTTTCTTGAAAATTGCATGTGTTATGTTAATGTAATAAAATATTAGATATAAATCTAATGCTTATACACCTAGTAAGATTAATCTTATGTATGTGCTTGAGAAGCAAGAATGTATATTTTGATGATTTCCACATAATGTATGGTTTTGACATAAGAACAAAATTTGAGCATGCTAATATAAAGTCAATCATATAAATTAAAATTAAAGAAGTTTTAGTTATCTATAAGAATCATTCAAAATTATGTTCAATGAAACCATGATTTGTTGATTTTATGTATGAGATTTTAAAGTAATATATAATGATTTTTGTAATTTATTGGTCTTGATGGTTTTATGATGAAATTCATTTTTTGATCCTAAATGTTGATGTATGTTTGAAAAGCATGTTAACATGAAATCAATCACTTAAAATGAAACACTTTAAAAAAAAGGGGGGAGGGGAAAATCTATTATCAATGAAATCATGAATCTACTTCTGTTAAGAATTTTGTGAACCATAAATATGATTTTAATAATTTGAATTTTAAATGAGTTTTATCAAAATCATGATCTTGATTTTTTGGAATAATATGAGATTTCCTTTGATGATCTTTTTTATTATTTAAAAGAAGATTTGACGAAATGATTCATAAAATTTTGGATTCATGACTTGATCATTCATTTGTTTATGAGATGGTTGAAATCGTTATACCCTTGAATTCTTTCCTTCTCCTTTCGATTTTTGAATTCATGCATGTTATATGTTGAAGATTTGAAACAATGTTTTGATATCATGCATACCCAAGAAATATTGATTTGACAAATTGAATGATTTGAAAATGAATGATGATTTTTCTCTTAAATGTAACTTATGATATTCTTTATGAATCATCATCTTGATTTCTCGATATTCAATACATGAAATTTTATTGTGAATCAAGATCTTGTTCTTTGAACTCCCATATTTCTTCTTATTGTTTACTAAAGAAGAAAATTTCTGAAATAAATCATGATTTTTTGGAATTATAATTGAGAGATTAAAAAATCTATCTATGTTTTTCTTTTTATGAATCTCTTGAAAAATGATTTTGATTTGATGATTTGAATTTGAATAAGACTTATCTTGATTTTTTGAAATTTTTAACTTATGACTTCTTATGCAAGAATCAAGATACAATAACATTTGATCTCCTACATTTCTTTTTGATATTTATAAAAATAAAGGAGATATGTTGAAATAAATCATGTCTTTTGGTATTCAAATGGTCTTATCTTTGATGATATGATTTCTTTGTATCTATGATACTAATACCTTGATATGATTGAATCACTGTTATAAAAGAAAAAGGAATTTGATAGCTTGCTAATTGTGAAAATATACGCTAGCTTGAATGATAAAACATGAGATTGTCTATGTGTAAATTTATTGTTATCATGATGTGTAGATTGAAATAATGATTAGAATATTGATGTAATTATAAATGATGATTTTGTATTATGTATAAAATACTCTTGATATTATTTTGATGCATACAAATGAAAAGTTATGAACATGATAGGATATAATTTGACAAAATTGATACCATCATGATTTGAAACATTTATGATTTAAAATTATACACGTAATTGCTTTTTATTGTGATAATATATGCATATAATGTGTATCATGAATGCTCTAAATGATGAATGCTTGGTATCATGATCAAAATATTGATAAATACTATGATTTATTACCAAAATGATGTATCATGTATGATATGCTTATAATGTTGATTGATTTATTCAATATCGTGCATGAATGAAATATAAGGTTTTTGAAATAGCGTATATTTTAATTTAAAAATATAATGATGTACAAATGAGATTGATACTTACCTTTGTCATAATTGATGTAAAGGGTCTTTCCTTCTTTTCGACAATGACAAAGGGGGAGATAACTAGCTTGCACAAGCCAAGAAGATGCAAAAACTTGATTGCTAGCTTGCCTATCTTAAGTAGCAAAGATTCCTAACTTGCTTATTTCAAGAAGCAAAAGTTGTCTTCTTGAACATCACTATCTTGCCTATCTCAAGAAGCGAGACTTGCAACCTGCACATTACAATAGGAAGCAAGAATCGATAGCTTACACACTTCAACAAGAAAGCTATCTTGTATTTGCTTTCGAAATTTTTGCTAGCTTGTATGTTGCAAAACTTGCTCACTTTTTCAAACACTTTGCTAGCTTGCACTTTGTAAAGGAAGCGAAAATAGCACTTCTCAAAAGGGAAGAAGGAGCTTGCTTTCTTGAACATTTTTAATTTTCTAGCTAGCATGATGTACAATTTGCTATCTTGAACATTACAAAGAAATACTATCATGCACATTGCAAAGAAAAGCAAATATGCCAACTTGCACATCTTTAAATTTGCTAGCTTGTATGTAGTAAAACTTACATATCGTAAAAGTTGCTAGCTTATAGAGAAGCAAAGAATTGCTATCTCGAAAGAAGCAAAAAATGCAAAACTTAGAAAACTTGCAATATAATTGCTCTTGCCATGCTTTGTATCAAAAACAGGTTGATATCTTTAAAAGCATCGCATTAAATTTTTTAGTATCGCAATGTATCACATGTATCGCAAATTGAAAATTTTGAGACTATTATCATATCATGTTTAACAATTGATGTCTTTCATGACATGATTTCTTTGCATTTTTGTCTTGTATATATCATGTAATGATTGAAATATTGATTGATGCAAAGTTGATGTAAAAGTCTAAATCATTGGTTCCTCTCAATCTTTTTGACATTGACAAAGGGGGAGAAAGTTATTGCTAGCTTGCACACTTGAAAGAAGAATTTGCTAGCTCGATCATTGTAATGAAGAAATTTTCTATATAAAACATCATAAATATTGTTACTTGCAAAGAAAAGCAAAGTGCAATCTTGCACAAAAATTCAAGTGTTGAATTGCCATGATTGAACTTAAGAATCTTGTTATGCTTTTTTGCTTATATGTTGTGATGAAAATCTAGCTTCATGCTGCAAAAACTTGCATATCTTTTAAAATAGCTAGAGCTACTTCTCCTTTTTGTTGATGACATAGGGGGAGAAGTATATTGATAACTTCATGCATTGAATTAAATATTTTATATATTTACATGATGGTTTAAATAACATGTGATGAATGTTACTTGGATTTGGGATAATCCAAGTGTTCTATCAATGGCATATTGATAGGGGGAGTTTGGTTAAACTCCGGGGAGTTAAGGTTAATTCTGTTAGTCATTAATTAATTGTCATCATCAAAAAGGGGAAGATTGTTGAATCACGGATTTTGATGATGAAACTAATTGATTGTGTTTAGATGTTTAACTGCATTTTGAGTGATGTAGGTCTACTCGATCAAGATTAGACAGTTGACGCAGGAGGAATTGACGTTGCGCGGGAGGAGATCACATCAGGATATTGGATGGCAGAAGGCTTCGGACGTCGGGCATCGGGCCAAGGAGAGCGGAACTGCACCAAGGATATCGGGGTTGTAGAGGTCAACCGCTGATTGGGCAACAAGCCGCAAGAGAGGATGATGCACTGAAGAATCGGACGAAGCGCCAACCAATGACGTGCCGGGCAACAGAATGTCAATTCGCGTTTTAATAATTGTCTAGATCGGAGTAGAGTTTTGGCTTGTGTGTGCAGGATTAACTACGATAATAACGAAGACATAAAGTGAAATAAAGTGTCGGAGTCAAGCACGAAGGATTCGTTGCGAGTTTGAGAGTTCGACAAAAGTTCGAAGATTCGTTGAGAATGATGTCGGAACTAGCCGAGAATGAGTAGGGAGCTTGCTAAAGGGTTTTTCGAAAGCTCGCCGAAAGGTACGTCGGAAGTTCACGGAGCTCACCGAGAAATATCGTAGCTTGCCAAAGAAGCTCGTCAGAACTCGCCAAGATCAAATCATGAAGTCTAGGAGCTTGCCGGGAGTCCGCAGAATGGTTTCCGAGAGTTTATCGGAAGACTGTTGGAAGTTCACCGGAAGCTCGCCGGAAGAAGTCTTGACTTATGGACTTTGTAATAGCTTAGGAAATGTCTTTAAATTCGTAGTTAGCACGTTAATTAGGGTTAGGATTAGGTGTTAATCTTATAACCCATGTAGGGGCCAATTGGTCCGAGTTCGGACTGGTTTGGGCCAAGTTTGGAGCCCAACCAGTGAGCTAAAATAGTGTAGGCGGTGGCACCGCCCAGAACCCGAGAACCAAGCAGTGGCACCACCCAGCACCCGAGAAGTCCGGCGGTGGCACCGCCAGTACACTGTCAGTGTCAGACACTGATAGACGGTGGCACCGCCACCGACAGGCGGTGGCACTACCAGCCTCGGAAACCCAAGAGAATTCAAAATTTGGAGCCCAAATTTGAATCCTCTTGGGGCCTATAAATACCCCTCAATTCTCAGCAGAGAAAACAACCTTTGAGAAGCAAGAGATTGAGATAAAAGTCTTAGCAAAGTCTTTAGCAAGTTTTTGTTTTCAATAGCTTGAGTGTTCACCTCCCTCTTTCTCTTTGAAAATTTGTAAGAGTGTGAACCGCTTGTAAAAGTTTGTAAGAGGGGTATTTGTCCTTCCCCTTCAAAGTGATTTGCTAGTGGAAGTTGGGAGCCTCATTGAAGAAGGCTTCGCAAGTGGATGTAGGTCATTTTGACCGAACCACTTTAAATTGGTGCGTTCCTTGAATGTGTGAGTATTTACCTTCCTAAAATTATCGTTTACACTACTGCTAGCTTTCGGATCTCATTTTCTCATTTTACTCAATTTACTATCAAAACGAAATCTCTATGTATTTACGAAATCATTTTCAAACTTATGAGTTTTAATCCGCTACACTAATTCACCCTCCCTCTTAGTGCCACTCCGATCCTAACAATGAATGCAAAACAAATAGTAAAAAATATAAATTGTTAAAAAAGGAACATGATAGTCTTATTAGTAATTTTGATAAATTAAAAATTGAATATCATGATAGTTTAGCTCCATGTATAAAATGCCATGATATAGAAACTCTCCAAAAGGAAAACTTGCTACTTAAGGACACCTTGAAGAAATTCGAGGTTGGTAGTAAGTCTTTGAACATGATCCTTACAAACAAGGGTCACGTTCCCAAAAGAAGTGAAATCGGATTTGTGAGAAATCCTCACCAAAATCCAACCACATTCATAAAAGTCCTCATCTTACATGTTCGACACCAAAGCAAATGCAACTTTTGTTGCAAACATGGACACAAAACGCATTAGTGTCCATTCAAGAAAATTAGTCCGAACAAATTAATTTGGGTTCCTAAAGGAACCATAATAAACTCTATGCAACATGATAAACAATGTAGATCAATTTTTTAGGCACCCAAAAGCAAATTGATACCTAAAAATTATCCTATCTTGTAGAGACGTAAACCATCACAAGCTGGGAGCAAGAAATAATATCCTACTCTTTGGATACTCGATATTCATGACTTGAGATCCAAAAGAACATGCGATGCTCCCTAGCCTAAATAACAAAAAGAGGATTAGAAAATTAAAATTACAAGAGCGATACAGATACAATCCTATTTGATCCCTCAGAATTGGAAACCCATGATTCTCCCTTCACATATCCTCTGGATTTTCGAACCCATCAAATTGATTTGTTGGTTACTTTTGAATCCAACTATATCATGAACTTATGTCTTGTAAGCAAAGTTTATCATGAACTTGCAAAGCTTACCAACTTAGATAATCTGTCATAAACATGTGTACAACATTTAAAGTAGAGTATGCGCGTCACAAGATCTATCTTGATCGTGTAAAATTTCTCATCTTAAAATGAAAATTCTTACGTAATTACGTAAGTAAAGTTGATTGCTCCATAAATGAAAACTCTTCTCAAGTCAAAAACATTCAAATTAGACCACACAACCGTCAGAACAAGTGCTCAGCCAGCGGTGCCACCGCCCGCAACTTTGCCCCCTTTTTAAAACCGAGCTAGGGCCGGCGGTGGAACCAACCCCAACTCACTCCCTTCCCCTCTTTACACCTCCAAAGCTTCTCCACTTCCATTTCTCCCCTCTTAGCATCCCAAATACTCCTCATTTCCAAGCAAAAGATCAGCAATCTCTCCTTCTCTTGAAAATCTCACTTAAGGTATTCTCTAAGAAACCTTTAAATTCTGTTTTTGAGTCATTTACTCTTGCTCATTACTATCTTCTTAAATAGCAGTAGTTATGGGCTCTAGAAGATCCTCTAGGGACAAAGGAAAGAGGAGATTAGAAGAAGACTTTGATCTTACCCTTTTCGATTCAAAATATCATACTGAAAAATTTTCTTCCTTCGAATTTAGAAGTGTCAATAAGGGAAAACATATAGATCTAGATGAACAAAGAGACTTAGAGACAATCAAATGGTTTGCAAACTTAAATCTACTCCCAATTTTACAAATTAGTGAACCCATCTATCCAAGACTTGTTAGATTGTTTTACAACAATCTACAAGTAGATGAAGAAGAAAGAGTGTCTACGTATCTCTTAGGACAACACATCTCCATTACGGATAGATTCATTTGCGACATGATAGGCATTCCCGTAAAAAATAGAGGTCTTTATTTTAGAGGATCGTAGGATAATGAAACAGTTGTGACAACATATGTTGAAGCCTTATGAACAATTTTCGGTAAACCCAACTTAGTGATAGTTCCTAAAAGCTGTGAACATCTATTACCACTAAACACTAAGGTACTTCATCATATCCTAACTAGCATCATTCTCCCTAAACAATACCATCATGATGAAGTAAGTCAAATGGAATTAGGAACCATGTATTGGATCATGAAAGGACATAACATCTGTTTTGGTTACCTTATCCAACAAAACATGATAGAACTATCTAAGAAAGACATGATGCTTCCATATGGTGGTATAATCACTAGAATACTTAAAGCCTACGATATTCCAATAACACCCGACGAAGAAGTGATGAAAGTAGACAGGTTTAGCATAATAAATAAAAATCTACTTCACCGATTGAGATGTTTTTATAGAAACGGTAATTGGGTTAGAATGCCTAGAAGAACCGATCCCCCTCAACCTGAACCAGAACCCGAAACACTAGTCTTTAGGGGTACTCAATCTCCTCCGATCTGTCCCTTTGAGGAAACACATCCATTTGAGCAAGCTCCTGCATCATATATTGAAGACATTGGGATTCGGATGGACCGATTTAAACAAAGACAAGATCGGTTTGAACATCGACAAGATTAAATCCTATCTGAGCTGTAGCAAATTCATCGACAATTTGACTCCTTGTTTAGGCATTTTAATTTTCCACCTCCTAAATAAGCTTGTATATGTATATGTGGACACAATCACCTCTTGTTGTAACAATTACGTTGTTGTAAACTCTTTATGTTACTCACCTTGATCACAATGCCTTGATGACTACTAATCTTTGATATGGTTACTTCATGTATTAATTGGTGAGCATATGCAGGGTTACGTTGTTTAATCTCGTTACTCATTGTCGGATTTCATGTTGAAATTAAATGTTTCTATAATGCCTAGTTTGAAAACCTTATGTCTTGGTTTCCATGATAAATATGATTTGAGAAAGTAATATAGCTATGAAATTGATGTGTCATTACCATGATGTTAATATGTCATGATATTACCATGATGTTAATGTATTGCCATGATGTTAATGTGTCATTGTATTGCCATAATACTAAACATCAACTTGCTGATATTTTTACAAAACCTCTAAGTGAAGAACAATTTGATTTCATAAGAAGAGAATTAGGAATGTTGATGTGTCCGAATGCATAAACTTGTTAAAATTATTTTTCGGACTTTATTGATTGAATGATCAAATCACTTGATTGTCATTACATGCCTAAAATAACATATTGAAAATTAATACAAAAATTTTCATAATAATGAGCATATTTTGTCTTCATGATTGTATTTGAAAATCTATAGTATAGTCTTGTCCGAATGCATGAAAGTGTTAAATTTTATTTTCGGATCTTCTTGATCCTAACAATCAGATTTTCTCAATACATTATTCTCTTATGGACTTAATATGCATATGTCATATCGAGTTTGATTCTCATCATTAATTTTTGACATATGAAATCAACTAGCAAATACATCTCTCATACACTTATCATGTGAAAAATATTTTTTGAGAAATGGATTTGATGAAATGATTCCTGCTTATAAATTCCTTCTTGAAATATGGATGATAGTGTTTTTACTTGCAAGGATTTGTTTCACATACATATCTTGATCCTTGTAAAAATGAAGTATGGTTTAATCTCTCATCGATTTTAACTTCATTCAAAGTAAACTCACAAATAGCTAGTATCACAAATAGTCGTCCTCCTTCATGCAAAAAGATAATAACAAATAAAAAGGAAGAAGTATTCAAAGCTATCTTCATGTCATGTTTTCCTTGAGATGTTTGCATAATTGGTATCCTATCACTCACTGTTGGAAAATGACATGAACCTAGTTATGGCATGAATAATTACTGCACTTATGCTTAAAATTTGCTTATATCATTCTCTTTTTTATTGATGACAAAGGGGGAGAGATATATGAATTGATGCTATAAGTATTGATGCTATGATTATGTCATGCTTGCATCATCGAAAATATATGAATTGGTGATAGAACTGCTATGATTGCCATATTTACACTATGCTATATTTGCACTATGTTATTGTCATATCTACATTATGTTAAGATATCTAAAGAATACATCACAATTCTACAAATTGACATCTTGTCATGTGAAGAAACGCTATGATTGCTAAACACTTGAAACGTTTGTATTATGTTAAGATATCAAGGACTTCCATCGCAGTTTTACATGTTGATATCTTACCATATGATGAATTGCTACGATTGCTATCATTCACATTTGAAATTTGAAAATGGATGTCAAGCCTTGATATCATTTTCAGAGAGATACATCATGATAGGAATCATGATGGGAGTATTGATAAGGTTAAATGATTTTAACTTATCAATATGTCTCTTGAATTCAAAGGCTTTGAATTCAAGAATGACTTATCTCAAGTATGGCATATAGATAGAGAGAGTTAAGGTTAACTCCGTTATCAATTGATTGTCATCATAAAAAAGGGGGAGATTATTGAATCTCGGATTTTGATGATGAAGTCAATTGTCATTTGTTATCTAATTCATATGTTGAGATAAGTGTGCAAGATTAACTACGATAGAAGTAAGACATGCAGCAGAAGTTACGCCGGAGTCAAGACCATGATCACGTTGGGGGTTCGAGGGTTCGACGGAAGTCCGGATGGTCGTCGGATGTTCTACGAGAATAAATCCGAGAAGTCCAGGAGCTTGCCAAAAGAAACTCATCGGAACTCACCAAGTGGATCGTCACAAGTCCAGGAGTTTGCCGAAAGTCCATAGGAGTATCACCGAGGGTTCATCGGATAATCGACGGAAGTTCGCCGGAAGCTCGCTGGAAGAAGCGATTGATTCACCGAAGCAAGTTATAGTAAATGTCTTAAGAAATATCATAGTTAACACGATGATTAAGTTAGAAATGGGAGGTGATCCCATTAACTTAATCTTAGGGCAATTGGGCCCTTAACAGACCCAAATTGGGCTAAATGGATCAGCCCATTCGGACCTAGATTTCTTGGCCAGCGGTGGCACCGCCCAGGGCTTAGTCTTCGAGCTAGGCAGGCCGGTGCAACCGCCCCTGACAGGCGGTGGAACCGCCTGAGTTCGGTCTCCGAGCTCTACCAAGCGGTGCAACTGCCCCAGTCAGGTGGTGGCATCGCCAAAGCTCGATCTCCGAGCTCTGTCAAGCGGTTGTACTGCCCCAGTCAGGAGGTAGTACCGCCAGGACCCCAGAAATCTAAGAAAATATAGTTTTGGGCTCAGAATTCAAACTAGTTTAGGGCCTATAAATACCCCACCCTTTCAGCAATGAAAGGGTAACCCAAATGCACTGAAATCTTGATCTTATTATATACCGCCCTAGTCAGGACCTCTTTTCTTCCAAGTTCTGATCTTTCAAGAGAGGAGAGAAAATTCTGTAAGGGTTGTCTCTTAAGCTCGTCAAAAGGAGTGAAACTGTAAAAGGGTGGTTGGCCTTCGCCTATTGAAGGAAGGCCTCTAGTGGACGTTGGTGACCTCGTCGGTGGAGGAAGCCAAAAGTGGATGTAGTTCAAGATTGACCGAACCACTCTAAATCTCGGTTTGCATTTACTTTGAGCATCTTATCTTTACTGCAAACCTCCTCAATAGCTTACTGTCTTCTGCTCATTTACGAACGTGTTTCATAGTTAAGTATATTTCGAATCGGCGTTTAGACGGAAATCAATTTTATCGTACGAACATCATATTTCAGTTTACGCTTACATTCTGATTTCCATCATAACTGCAATTTGCCTCTATATCTTTGCCTTAACTGCATCTCACTTGATCACAAGTTAAAGTGATTTACGAATCGGCTTTCTTACCGAAATCGCTTTTATCGTACGAACGCAGTTTTAATCGTCGAAAGTTTTCCACTACAGTAATTCACCCCCCCCCCCCCCCCCTCTTAGTGCTCTTGATCCTAACAAGGGGCGGTACCACCACTAGTAGCAATAACTATCAGTGGTACCACCGCTAGACAGGGGTGGTACTACTGCCCATAATCCCTAGGAGACCGAGTCTCTTAGGCGGTGTGACCGCCGTCCAGGAATTCTGGGTCCGAATGGGTTGTTCCATTCAGCCCAATTTGGGTCTATTAAGGGCCCAGTTGGCCCCTAATTAAGTTAGTGGGATTACCTCCCAACCCTAACTTAATCTATACTCTAACTATGACAATTATGACATGATTACTGCAATTCTGTGTTCCGGTGCCTCAATCACTTCTTCCGGATAGCTTCCAGCGTACTTCCGACGAACATCCAACGAACCCTCGGTGATGCTCCGGTGGACTCGCAGCAAGCTCCTGGACTTCGCAACGATCTTCTTGGCAAGTTCCGACGAGCTTCTATGGCAAGCTCCTGGACTTCTCGGTTGGTTCCCGTAGAACTTCCGACGAACTATCACGGACAAACTTCTAAATAGGATGTTTGATGTAATACTTATGTATGTCTGTGTCTTTTGGTATGTTCATGCTTTGTATAGCATGTAGAGGGACGATCGAAGGCTTAATAGTCTCATTTTAGTTAGGTTGGTGGCCGCTTTAGGCTTGTAAATAAAGGTTGTGTCATGTGGACACGTGTGAGAGATTCTCGGTCTGTAGTGGACCATTTTACCCTTTGTTGTGTAACTGTTCAGAGCTTGTAAAGTCTGTTTGTAATTTGCATTGTCTATGAAGTGTTTTCGGAAATGTTTGCTTGTGGATCCCGAATGAGGCATTTTTCTAACCCGTTCACTCTTTTGTGGGTCCTAAGGGACATGGGAGGCTTCGGGGAGGCTGACCTTTGCGGACAGACATGCAAGGGTGCCGCATGACTTAGGCAAAACCAGCTAAGTCCGTGACAAAACGTTCAGACTTCCGACGAGTTCCGACGAACTCTCGTACTCCCAACGTGATCTTGATCTTGACTCTGGCACAACACCTGCTGCATGTCTTATTGCCATCGTAGTTAATCCTGCACATTTTTCTCAACATATAGATTAGATCAACAAATGACAATTGACTTCATCATCAAAATTCGAGATTCAACACCTTTAGGAATCCAAATCAACTTGTGTGGACTACACTTCTTAAATGGACAATGATAAGCTACATGTCCAAGTTTACAACAAAAGTTGTATTTGTTTTGGGGTGAAATATACAAGATAGGGGCTTTAACAAAGGTGGTTGGATTTTGGTGAGAGCGACTCAAATCCAATTCCGCTTCTTTTTTTAACATGACCCTTATTGGCAAGGATCATATTCAAGGACTTGCTACCAACCTCAAATTTTTCTAAGGTTTCTTTGAGTAGCAAATTTCCCTTTCTAAGTGTTTCTATTTCATGACATTTTGTACATGGAGCTAAACTATCATTATGCTCAACTTTTAATCTATTGTAATTACTAACAAGAGAATCATGCTCCTTTTTTAATAATTTATATTTTTTACTAATCGATTTGCATTCATCAAATAAATCATGAAAAGCATTTAATAGTTTATCAAATGAAAATTTTGCCTCAATTGAACTTGTTACCTCATCTCCAATGGCCATTAGTGCATAGTGAGCAACTTGCTCAGTGTTGATTGGCTTCTCTTCTTCGGATGCACTTGAATCGTTCCATGTTGCTTTGAGAGCCTTTTTCTTTGGTGTCCTCTTCTTGGCTTGGGGACATTCGTTCTTGTAGTGTCTCGGCTTTTTGCATTTGTAACATATTACTTGATCTTTCTTGGGTTCAAATTTATTTTTAGTGTCATTTTTAAATTTATTTCTTCTTATGAATTTTTTAAATTTTCTTATTAAAAATGCCAAGTCTTCATCAAGGTCCATATCACTTGAGTTTTCTTTCAAGTGATCTTCTTGAGTTCTTAGTGCCATATCCTTTCTGTTTTTTGGAAGGGTGTCCTCAAGCTCTTCATGAGCTTTACAAGTCATCTCATAGGTCATTAGTGACCCAATTAGTTCTTCGAGAGGAATATTATTTAAATATTTGGCCTCTTGAATGGCCGTGACTTTAGGGTCCTAACTCTTTGGAAGGGATCTTCAAACTTTATTAACGAGTTCAAAATCTGAGAAACCTTTACCAAGTCCTTTTAGACCATTGATGACATCTATAAATCGGGTGTACATGTCTCCAATGGTCTCACTCGGTTTCATCCGAAAAAACTCATAAGTATGCACTAAAAGATTAATTTTTGACTCCTTCACTCTACTAGTGCCTTCATGAGTCACTTCGAGTGTGTGCCAAATATCAAAAGTCGTTTCACAAATCGACACTCAATTAAACTTGTTTTTATCTAATGCACAAAACAAGGCATTCATAGCCTTGGCATTTAAAGTGAAAGTCTTCTTCTCCAACTCATTCCAATTGTTCATTGGAAGAGAAGACTTTTGAAAATCATTTTTGACAACATTCTAAAGCTTAAAATCCATTGAAATTAGGAAGATCCTCATTCTAGTCTTTCAATTCATCCTATTGAACATGGGCAGATGTGTAATTGAATGACTCTCTTAGTTGTTGGCAAATGTTATCTCTCTTGGGTTTTAAACCAAACGATAGTGAACCTTGCTCTGATACCAATTGTTAGGATCAAAAGTGGTACTAACCGGGGGGGGGTGATTTAGTGTAGTAGAAAATTCTTTGATTTTCGTATAAAATATTATACATTCGATGATAACCGAATCGGAAGATAGCAACTTGAAACATATGAGAGTGTAAGCAAGATGAGGAGGAGAAGTAGTTTGCTATAAAATAATTTGTAGTTAAAGTAAATTGCACTTATAAAAAGTAAACCAGAATTTAGAGTGGTTCGGTCAATGTGACCTACATCCACTTTCAGATTCCTTCAATAGGTGAAGACCAACCACCTTTTACAGCACTTTCTCCTTTTCACGGGTTTAGGAGAGAACCCTTACAAGTCTCACACCTCTCTTGAATGATCTCAAAACTTAGAAAGGGAGGAGAACTCTAGCACTTGCTTATAATACTTTTACACCCCAACAACTCAATAATATCTCAATGCTTTCATGCCCTTTCAAGCAAGAAAGGGTGAGATTTTTTTAGGCCCCAATGGCCTAAAAACTGGAGTCGAAAAGTGTCTAATCTCGGATTTCTGGGGTCCTGATGGTACCACCACTATTACTGGGCGGTACCACCGCTTGACAGAGCTCGGAGACCGAGCTCTGGCGGTACTACCACTTACAGGGGCGGTACCACCGCTGGCAGCAATAACTGTCAACAGTACCACCGGCCAGACCACCTGGGGTGCTGTTTTCTAGGCGGTGCCACCACCGACCCTGGTGGTGCCACCGCTGACCAGGAATTTAGCATCATGGTTGGGCCTTGACTCCGGCCCAAACCATCCCAACTCCAAGCCCAATTGGCCCTTAACAGAGTTGTTGGGATTACCTCCCAACTCAACTCTAATTATCGTTCTAACTACGATTAAGGCAAGCATGGTTCGGTACGTCGATTTTTCATTTCAACGATCTTCTGGGGAACTTTTTGACGGGTCTTCCGATGAGCTTCCGGTGAACTCCCGACTAACTCTCGTCTAGTCTTCCGGCTTACTTCTAGTGATCTTCCGATGAGCTTTCAGCGAGTCTTCGAACGTGCTTCCGGTGATGATAAACTCTCGACGAGCTCCTGGTATATCGTCCGAGTCTTCGACTCCCGCCCATCATCCGCTTTATGTCTTACTACTATTGTAGTTACTCCTATACACTTATCTCAACACATGGATTAGATCAAATAATTTACTTATTGATTTCATCATCAAAATCCAAGATTCAACATTGAGTTGGTCGAGTCCATCGAGGCTCACCTATATCACGATTCACTATCTTGCCTATGACATAGAGATGTCACCGGTGACCTAAGAACATGGTATGCTTGGTCGAGTCCCTCGAGGGCATATCATCGAATTAGACTCATCTTGTAATGATGGTGTTGACTTAAGAAAACGTCATGCCTGGTCGAGTCCCTCGAGACCATGGTGATTCGGAGGCCGAACAGGATGGGAATCACAAGGAGTTGTGATCGGGAAGAGTTGCCTACCTTTTGGGCTTAGTGTGATTAGTCAAGTCCCTTGAGGTTACACTAAGACGCTGATTGGATCCTGATCCCCACTAGAAGTTTATCGGAGACTATCGTTTCACGTGCTAAGGGTGTCGCGTGACTCATTAGTAAAATAGTGGGAGCATATTAAGATAGAAGTCCATATCTTGATTGTTTATTTTTTACAAAATCTGTATGTTATTCATTTCTGCTGCATCTTTATTTTAGAAAATATCGCATTCAAATCCCTTAAATTGCATGCTTGATGTCAACCATGTTGAATCTCATATTTTGATGATGAAACCAATTGATAGTGTTTATGATTTGATCTATGTTTTGAGTGATACGGGATGCTTTGATTTGGATAAGACAATTAAAGCAGGAAGAATCATGTTGGGCCGAAGGAAAACATGTCAAAAGATTGGACGTCGAGCCGGAGGATCGATCGATGTATCGACATAAGGCTTCGGGCCATGGATTCAGGCATCGGGCCAAGAAGAGTGGATATTGTTAGGATCGGAGCGGCACTAAGAGGGGGGGGTGAATTAGTGCAGCGGATTAAAACTTCGATTTTAATCAAAATCTTTCGTACGTTAAGAACGAAACTTGAGAAATTTAACTTGAAGGCGTATTCTTAAAGTTGCGCAGCAAGAGTAATACAAACTAAAGCAGTAAGAAGATTTGCAGTAATGTAAATGACAATAATAAAAAGCAAACCAGAGATTACGCCGATTTTTAGAGTGGTTCGGTCAAATGACCTACTCCACTTGCGAGGCCCCTCTTCGATGAGGCTCCCACCTTCCACTAGCAAGTCTCTTGAAATGGAAGGGTAAACACCCCTCTTACAACCTTTTACAAGCAGCTCAACCTCTTACAAATTTTCAATAAGAAAGAAGGAGGAGAACTCTCTAGCAAATTGAAAACAAGACTTGCTAAGACTTTCTAAGACTTTTCTCTCAATCAAAATGCTTCTCAAAAGTTGTAACCTCAGCTGAGATTTGAGGGGTATTTATAGGCCTCAAGAGGATTCAAATTTTGGGCTCCAAAATTTGAATTTTCTTAGGGTTTCCGGTGCTGGAGGTGCCACCGCCCAGCACTCGGGTGCTGGACGGTGCAACCGCCCAGCCAAGGAGGTGTCACCGCCCAGCTCTCGGGTGCTGGGCGGTGCCACCGCCCAGCTAGGCGGTGCCACCGCCTACAGTGTTTTCAGCCCGACTACAGTGTTTTCAGCCACTAGTTGGGCTTCAATCTTGGCTCTCTAGTTCGCTGGTTTAGCTTAATTTTTAGCCTAAACCAACTCTGACTTTGGGCCCAGTTGGCCCCTAACCAGGATATAGGATTATCTCTTAATCCTAATCCTAATTACAAGTGGACTACATAACCAAAACACATCCTAAGCAAATTTTCAACCGCGAACGTCGAGTCTTGTTCCGGCGAGCTTTCCGACGAACTTCTTCCGACGGACTCCCTGCAAGCTCCCAATCTTTGTGATGACTTTAACGAGTAGCCGAGCCTTCTCGGTGATCTCCGCGAGCCTCCGACGATTCCTTCGGCGAACTTCCGACACGTTCCTGATTTCTTCTCGGATGGTTCCGGCAGCATCTCCGATGATTCTTCGGTCTCTTAAACGTCCATCGAGCTCGACTCCGGTATCCTTGCTTTATGTTTTCTGGTTATCGTAGTTAATCCTGCACACTTAACTCAATAATATGGATTAGATCAATTAACCCACCAATCGATTATATCATCAAAATCCGAGATTCAACAGATATTACGCCAAGGATATCGGAGTTGCGGAGTCAACTGGTCGATTGGGCAATAGGCCGCAAGAGAGGATGATGCACCGAAGAATTGGATGAAGCGTCGATGAACCAATGACATGCTGGACAACATGATTTAAACTTAGTAAAAATTGTCTAGATCGAAGTGTATTTTTGCATATATAGGATTAACTATGATAGAAAGGCATAAAGCAAAATGAAGTCCTGGAGTCAAGAACGCGATTTCGTTGGGAGTTCGAGAGTTCGTCGAAAGTCCGAACGTTCGTCCGAAGTTCTGCAAAAACCAGCTTAAAAATCTCGGAGCTTGCTAGAGAAGCTAGTTGGAACTCGCCAAGAAGATTGTCGTGAAGTCCAGGAGCTTGCCGGGTGTCCGTTGGAACATTGCTAAGAGGTAGTCGGAAGTTCGTCGGAAGATCGCCGAAAGAAACTAGACTTATGGACTTGTTTAGCTATGGAAATGTCTTAGAATTCGTAATTAGCACGTAATTGAGATTGGATTTAGGCCAACCCAATTAGGGGCCAGTTGGGCCCATGTAAAGACTGTGTTGGCCCCAATGAAAGGCCCAAATAGTGACCCAAGAAGTGACAACATCATGGAACAGTCTTCGAGACTATGTCAAGCGGTGGTACCGTTAGTCTAGGTGGTGGTACCCCCCCTGGCAGGGTGCCAGGCGATGGTACCACTAGTCTAGGCGGTGGTAGCGCTAGACTGGGCGGTGGTACTGCCCAGCATAGTGTGAGTGTCAGACTGACACTCGCGGTGGTACCGCCCAGCACAAGCGGTGGTACCGCCCGAACCCAGGAAACTCGAGATGAGATATTTTTAGGCTCCAAGTTTAAATCAACTTGAGGCCTATAAATACCCCTCTCATCCTTGGTTAACACACATAAGACTTGAGAGTAAAAATACAAAGAAACGCTGCTGCAATCTTATGTGAACTCCTCTCAAAAGTTCTAAGTGTTAGAATAGTTTGAGAGAGGAGTAAGTGGGGGTGTAAGGGTTATCTCCTAAACCTAGTAAAAGGAGAATCGAGTTGTAAAATGTGGTTGGTCTTCGCCTTTTAAAGAAAGACCGATAGTGGATGTCGGTGGCCTCGACGGAAGAGAAATCGACGGAGTGGATGTAGGTCACGATGACCGAACCACTTTAAAATCTAGTTTGCATTTACTTATTACAATTTACATTAATTGCAAACTATCTTCAATATGTTTACGAATACGCCTTCAATCTAAGCATCTTTTCGAGATCGGTTTTAATCATACGAAACATTTTTAGAACCGACGTTTTTACTACTGCACTAATTCACTCCCCTCTCTTAGTGCCGACTATTTTCCCAACAGTTGGTATCAGAGCATTGTTATTTCTCATTTGGTTTAACACCCAAGAGAAATGGCTCTTTTTAGCTTTCAAGAGGGACTTTCTCTCATTCATTCTCCCTTTTTCAATAGGACGGACTACACTTATTGAAAAACTCGAATGAGAGTTTTCTTGCTTTCTATTGATTTAAATTTATGGAATATGGTCAAAAATAAATTTCAATGGTCTTCTCTTCCAATGAACGATTGGAATGATTTGGAGAAGAAGACATTTTCTCTAAATGCTAGAGCTACGAATGCTCTATTTTGTGCCTTAGACAAAAACGAATTCAATCGGGTTTCTTTGTGTGAAACAACTTTCGATATTTCACACATTCTTGAAATCACACACAAAGGCACTAGTAGATTAAAAGTTTCTAAAATAAATCTTTTAATGCATAATTTTAAACTTTTTCGAATGAAGCCTAGCGAAATCGTTGTTGACATATACACCTGTTTTACGGATGTCATCAATGGTTTAAAAGCTCCTTGGCAAATGCTTTTCTAATTTTGAACTCATTAACAAGATTTTACCATTGCTTTCAAAAACTTGGGATTCAAAAGTAACGGCTATTCAAGAATAAAAAAACTTAAACTATTTCCCTCTCGAAGAACTTATCGGGTCTTTGATGACCTATGAAATAACTAATGTGGCACTTGAGGAACATGAGAACTACCTTCCAAATAACAGAAATGATTTAGCACTTTGAACAAAAGAAGACCACTCAAGTATAAGCTCAAGTGATGGTGAACTTGAACTCCTCACTATGAAATTTAAAAAGTTCATGAAACAAAAATTAAAGAATAAAAATAAACTTAAAAAGAATGCAACTACTTGCTATGAACACAAGAAGAAGGAAGCTCTTTGGGATGAATCAAACTCATCCGAAGATGAGGAGAAAATTAACAAAGCCGAGGTGGCAAACTATGCCTTAACGGCTTTCGACGATGAGATAATCAAAATGCCTTTAGTTTATTTCGAAATTACATGATGCTTTTCATGAGTTATTTTTAATTTAAAAAAATAAAAAAAAAATTACATGTTTAATAAATGAAAATGTAAAAAATTAGGAATCATACTTATCTAGTAATTTTTAAAATAATCATGAAAATTACATGTGTTATGATAAAGGAACAAAATGTTAGACTTAAATCATGCTAGATGTTTTAATAATAATGTGTATCTTAATGATTTCCATATTATTGAAAACACTTTAAGAAATCATGCTTGATGAAATAATGTAATGATGCATAATGATCATGCTTAATAAATTTTGAAATTATGCATGATGATTCTTGAGATTTATGGATTATCGATTTTTACGGTAATGAAAGTGACTTTTTTTTATTTTAAAAATGATACATGTCTTGATTTGGCATATATGAAAAACTTGAGCATACTTATATAAAATCAATCATATGAATTGAAACACTAAAAAGAGGAAAGCTTTCTCCTAGAAAAATTTCTCTACTTTATCGATTTTTCAAAAAAGAGAGATTAATGAATCTATCTATGTTTTTTTTTTATGAATCTCTTAAAAATGATTTTGATTTGACAATTTGAATATGAATGAGTTTTATCTTGATTTTTTGAGGTTTATAAATTGAGATTTCTTATGCTTAAGTCAAGATTTTATATGCATGAATTGAAATCTTTTGCTCCTAAGTTTCTTTTACGATGTACTAAAGAGAATATCTTTTTCGAAATTCATGACTTAAAATTTCTTTTGAATTTCTTTTATTATTTGATCTCCTAAGATTTTCTTTTGATTATTTAAGATGAGGTTTTTCAAAAAAAATAATGTCTTTTCATATTCACATGATCTTATCTTTCATGATATGATTTTTATGTAATTTCTTATATTCATCACCCAATTAATTTATCTTGATGAGATGAAATGAATGTGATGAAATTAAAATATGCATGAAATACAAATGAGAAGTTAAGATCATGCATGATAGGATGCAATGTAATTTGACATTTAGATACCATCATAATTTAAAATGCTATGATTTGTTGCTAAATTGATGTATTATGAATGCTTGAGTATCTTGTATGATATGATGATTGATATATTGTTAGTATCATGCATAAAGTAAGGATGAAATGTAAGATTTTGGAATTATGCATATTTTAATTTAAAACTATTATGATGCACAAACATATTGAAAAAGGATTGATACTTCAGCTTTGTGATTTGAAAATTATTGTAAAGGGAAAAGAATTATAATATTATATTATTCCCTTCTTTTTGACAATAACAAAGGGGGAGAAAAATTGCTAGCTCAAGATGCAAAATTTGAAAACTTGCACATTGCAAACGAAGCAAACTTACTAGCTTGCTCATCTCAAAAGAGAAGCAAGAAGTGCTATCTTGCAAATCTCAAGACGCACAATGCAAACTTGCAAAATTTATAATTTTGCACATCTTTAAAATTTATGATGATTTGGTGATTATGCATGTTCTAAAATATTGTAAGATTCACTAGCTTGCATGATGTAGAACTTGCTATCTTGAACATGACCAAGAAGTGCTATCTTGCCTATCTCAAGAAGCAAAAAATGTTAACTTGCCCATCTAGCAAAATTTACAAACTTGTATATTTCAAGAAGTAAGAGTTGCTTTCTTGAACATCTCAAAATTGCTAGATTGTATGTTTTAAAATGTTGTAAAATTATTGGCATAATGATAAAACTGAAGATTATGTTTATTATGCAATAATTTGAACTTGTATGTCCAAACACTTGATAGTTGGTACTTCTCCTTTTTATTGATGACAAAGGGGGAGAAGTATGATGTCATGCATAAGTTTATGATAACATGTTGCTTAGACTTATGAATCCAATAGTCTCTATCAATATAGCATATTGATAGGGGGAGTTTGTTTAAACTCCGTCATCAATTGATTTTTATAATCAAAAAGAGGGAGATTGTTGAATCTCATATTTTGATGATGAAACTAATTGATAGTGTTTATGATTTGATCTGCGTTTTGGGTGATACTGGATGCTTCGATTAAGTTGAGACAATTAAAGCAGGAAGAATCATGTTGGGCCGGAGGAAAACATGTCAGAAGATTGGACGTCAGGTAGAAGGATCGATCGATATATCAACAGAATGCTTCAGGCCATGGATTCGGGCATCAGGCCAAGAAGAATGGATATTGCGCTAAGGATATCGGAGTCGTGGAGTCAACTAGCCGACTGAGCAATAGGCCGCAAGAGAGGACGATGCGCCGAAGAAACGGACGAAGCGTCGATGAACCAATGACATGCCGGACAACATGATTCAAGCTTAGTAATAATTATCTAGATCGCAGTGTATTTTTACATGTGCAGGATTAACTACGATAGTAAGGCATAAAGCAAAATGAAGTCCCGGAGTCAAGAATGCGATTTCGTTAGGAGTTCAAGAGTTCGTCGGAAGTCAGGACGTTTATCGAAAGATCTATAGGAACCAACCGAGAAGTCTTAGAGTTTGCAAGAGAAGCTTGTCAGAACTCGCCAAGAAGATCGTCATAAAGTCCAGGAGCTTATCGGGAGTCCACTAGAACATTGCCGAGAGATCATCGGAAGTTCGTCGGAAGATTGCCGGAAGCTCACCGGAAGAAACTAGACTTACGGACTTGCTTAGCTTAGGAAATATCCTAGAATTCGTAGTTAGCACGTAATTGAGATTGGATTTGGGCTAACCCAATTAGGGGCCAGTTTAATTGGGATTGGATTTGGGCCAACCCAATTAGGGGCTAGTTAGGCCCATGTAAGGACTGTGTTGGGCCCAATAAAAGACCCAAAAAGTGGCACCGTCGTGGCATAGTCTTCGAGACTGTGTCAGGCGATGGTACCATTAGTTTGGGCGGTGGTACCACCCCTGGCAAGGTGCCAGACGGTGGTACCGCTAGTCTGGGCGGTGGTATCGCCTAGTGGCCCAATACTAGGTGGTGGTACCACCAGACTAGGTGGTGGTACCGCCCAATATAGTGTCAGTGTCAGACTGACACTGGTGGTGGTACCGCCCAGCACAGGCGATGGTACCACCCGAACCCAGGAAACCCGGGTTGAGATATTTTTTGGCTCTAAGTTTGAATCAACTTGAGGCCTATAAATACCCCCCTCATCCCTGGTTAACACACACAAGACTTGAGAATAAAAATAGAAAGAAACACTACTGCAATCTTGTGTGAACTCCTCTCAAAAGTTCTAAGTGTTAGAATAGTTTGAGAGAGGAGTAAGTGGGGGTGTAAGAGTTATCTCCTAAACCTGGTAAAAGGAAAATCAAGTTGTAAAAGGTGGTTGGTCTTCGCCTATTGAAGGAAGACCGATAGTAGATGTTGGTGGCCTCGACGAAAGAGGAATCGGCAGAGTGGATGTAGGTCACGACGACCGAACCACTATAAAATATGGTTTGCATTTACTTATTGCAATTTACATTAACTGCAAACTGTCTTCAATATGTTTATGAACCCACCTTCAATCTAAGCATCTTTTTTAGATCGGTTTTAATCATATGAAACATTTTCAAAACCGATGTTTTTACCACTGTACTAATTCACCCCCCCTCTTAGTGCTGACTCTTTTCCTAACAAACCGCCTCATTGGTCCAAATTATATAGATTGGCTCCGTAACTTCATAATTATTCTCACGGTGGAGAAAATCACGTATGTCCTTGATACAGTGATGCCTATGCCCGAGGAATGGGCAAGCGAGGATAAGACCACTTGCTATGTGAAGTACATTGATGACTCCACTCTTGCTCAGTGTTACATGTTAGGCTCTATGACTATTGAGTTACAAAGACAACATGAAAATGATGGATGCCAGATCCATTCGCCTATATGTCTACAAATTATTTGAGGAACAGGAAAGGACTCAATGATATAAGATATCCAAGAGCCACTTCCGCGCTAGGATAACTAAGGGGACACCGGTTCAGAACCATGTCCTAAAGATGATTGAGTTGATAGAGAAACTCACAAGTCTAGGAATGGTCATAGAGGATAACTTGTGTGTGGATATTATGCTTCAGTCCCTACCAAATTCCTTTTTATAGTTCATAATGAATTTTAATATGAACAAGCTTGAGATGACTCTCCCAAAGCTCCTCAATATGTTGAGGCAGGTAGAAAGCACTGTCAAAAAGGAGAAGCCAGTTCTCTACACTGGTGAGACTAGAAAGAAAAGGAAAGCAGAAAAGTCCCTTAAGAAAAGTAACGGTAAGGGCAGACCAGGTAAAGCAAAGGTTGCTAAGAAAGACCCAACAAAAGACAAAGGCCAGTGCTTCTATTAGGGCAAAGATGGGCATTGGAAGAGTACCTTGCAGAGAGGGCGAAACAAAAGCTTGGAGAAGTTTCAGGTACATTCATGATCAGTCTCCATTTGTTAGACTCTTATGATAACACATGGGTATTGGATACCGGTAGTGCTTATCATATATGCAATTCGTTGCAGGTTCTGGCAAGGCCTTGGATATTGGAGAGAGGCGAGATGGACCTCAAGATGGGCAATGGAGCAAAAGTTACTGTAATAGCTATTGGCGAGGTCACCCGACATCTACCTAGTAGAGCTATTATTGTATTAGATGCATGTTATTTTATTCCTTCTATTATCAAAAATATTATCTCTATTTCATGTTTGACAGTTAGTGGATATCAATTAGTTTTTTAGAACAATGGTTGTTCGATATTATTAGATGATGAGATCATCACGAAAGGAATATTGTATAATGGTTTGTTTATGTTAGACACTACTCCACATATCATTAATGTAAGTGTGTCTAAGAGGAAACGAGATGAGGTGAACAGTGCATACTTGTGACATTGTAGGCTAGGTCACATCCATGAGGGAATGATTCAAAAGTTGCTAAAGGATGGATATCTAGATCCATTCTACTATGAGTCATATGCAACTTGCGAACCTTGCCTTCATGGGAAAATGATCAACTCTCCATTTAGTGGATCTGGAGAGAGAGTCATTGAGCTGTTGGAACTCATATATAGTGATGTATGTGGACCCATATCAACTCATGTCATTGGTGGTTACTTCTACTTCATTACCTTTACTAATGATTTCTCAAGGTATGGATATGTGTACTTAACGAAGTACAAGTCCGAGGCCTTTAAGAAATTCATAGAGTATAAGAATAAAGTGGAGAATCAGACTAGAAAGAGTATCAAGACTCTTCGATCAGATCAAGGAGGTGAGTACTTAAGTACAGAGTTTATTCAGTTCCTCAAGGACCATAGGATATTATCCCAATGGACACCTCCTTATACACCTTAGCTCAATGGTGTGTTTGAAAGGAGAAATCGTATGCTATTAGACATGGTATGATCCATGATGAGTTTCTTTGACCTACCCATCTCATTTTAGGGATATGCCATAGAGAGTGCAACTTACCTTTTGAACAGAGTTCCAACTAAGTCTGTAGTGTCTATACCATATGAGATATGGAAAGGGAAGAAGCTCGATCTTAAGGTTGTTAAGATTTGGGGCTGCCCTGCCCATGTTAAAAGACACAACCCCGATAAATTAGAATCAAGGACAGAGTGGTGCAGGTTCATGGGATACCCCAAGGAAACTTGTGGGTATTATTTCTGTCATCTTGAGGACCAAAAGGTCTTTATAGCCAAGAGAGCAGTGTTCCTTGAGAAGGAATACATTCTTGGCGGAGACAGTGGGAGCATGATAGAGTTGATCGAGGTTAGAGAATCTAGCTCAAGCACCACTCTATAGCCCGAGTCTGTTCAAGTACCTAATACACGAGTTCCAACTTTACAAAGGTCCGACAAAGTATCTCATCCTTCTAAGAGATATATGGGACACATTAGAGGAGAAGATGTTGAGGATATTGATCCTCAGACCTACGAGGAGGCTATTATGAGTATAGACTCCAGGAAATGGTAAGAAGCCATGAATTTTGAGATGAATTATATGTACTCCAACAAGGTTTGGAACTTAGTTATTGTGCCCAAAGATATTGTACCCATCGGTTACAAGTGGATCTATAAGAAAAAGATTAGAGTAGATGGAAAGGTAAAGACCTATAAAGCAAGGCTAATGTGTAAGGGGTATCATCAAAGGCAAGGTGTTGATTATGACGAAACCTTCTCACCCGTAGCAATACTAAAATCCATCCGAATTCTATTGGTTATTACAGCACATTATGATTATGAGATCTGACAGATGGATATGAAAATTGCATTCCTCAATGAGAACCTTAAGGAGGAGGTGTATATGATACAATCCGAGGGATTCGTGTCCAAGGACTACCCAGATAAGGTGTGCAAGTTGCTTAAATCCATTTATGGACTAAAGTAAGCTTTCTGAAGTTGGAACATAAGATTTGATGAGGTAATCAGATCTTATACTTCGTTAAGAATGAAGATGAGCCTTGTGTGTACGGGAAGGTAAGTGGGAGCGCTGTCACCTTTTTGGTGTTATATGTGGATGATATCCTAATCATTAGGAATGATGTAGGAATGCTATCCATAGTAAAGGCTTGGTTATCTACACACTTCTCCATAAAGGACTTAGGGGAAGCATCCTATATCTTGGGGATTCGGATCAATAGAGATAGATCCAAGAGGATGCTTGGCTTGTCCCAATCCAAGTACATAGAAACCATTGTCAAAAGGTTTAACATGAAAAATTCCAAGAGATGTCTCATACCGATGAGACATGAGATATCGCTTTCTAGGAGTATGTCCCCAAAGACTCCTGAAGAAAGGGCGAACATGGATAGGATACCTTATGCATCAGCAATACAGCCTATCATGTATGCCATGCTATATATCAGGCCTGATATAGCGCATGTTCTGAGTGTCACGAGCAGGTATCAGGCAGATCTAGGCTTAGAGCACTAGAAAGCAGTAAAGTGTATCCTTAAGTACTTAAGAAGGACTAAAGATCTTTTACCAGTATATGGAGGTAGTAGCCTCAAGGTTGAAGGCTACACAAACTTGAGTTTTCAATCCGATATCGATGATAGTAAGTCAAATTTAGGGTATGTGTATATCTTGAATGGAGGAGCAGTATGCTGGAAGAGTTTCAAGCAAGATACTACTGCTAACTCGACCATAGAGGCGGAGTATATTGTTGTAGCAGATGCAGTAAAGGAGGGAGTCTGGATAAAAAAGTTCATCATAGATCTAGGAGTCGGGCCAAGTAGCAAGGAGCTGATTCCTTATATTGCAACAACTACGGGGCGATTACTCAAATAAGGGAACTCGGGTCTCATCAGAAGTATTCTAAGGAGGTTCCAACTTATTAGAGAGATCACGACCTAAGGAGATGTAGTAGTGGAAAGAGTTCCATCTGAAGATAACATTACAGATCCACTGATAAAGTCGTTGTCTCAGATTGTCTTTGAGTATCATAAGAGTCTGATGGGGATCAGACACATAGGTGATTGGCTTTAGGTCAAGTGGGAGATTACTAATAATAGGTGCCTAGCAAGCCAATCACATGAGTGATAGCATGTGTGACTTGACACGGAATTCTTTTGCTTATTATATTTTGGCATTTATCACTTTATATTGACTATTGCATATATGCATGTATATATTATGATGTCCTAGGATCTGTGAAATGGGAATCAGATCATGATGAGATCACGATAATAAGACTGATTCACCTTTAAATAGAGATCCTAAATAATCCCAGTTATAGGTTACTCGAGAGGGACATCGAGATAACCGGACAGACTTTTGTGCTGTATACACGTCCATATGATGGATATAGCTGGTCTCATAGCTGCTCGTGTGGGGACACTAGGGGTATAGTATAGGTGCTCATTAGAGAATGAGTTCACTGATTGATCCGCTTATGGAATGTTGGATGATTGATGATGCCTTATTGTCAGACAACGATTTCATAGTCCTAGTGGTGTATCTAGTTCTTAGACATGAGATACCAAGGATGTCCTATATGAGTGCTCCATTCTTTGATACCAGATTTATAGGTTTGGATGTCCTAGGTCTAGTACAACCGGTCATTGGGAGTGGCAATCGACCTTACAAGGGCTATTGAGTGTCGATAGAGGATCATCCACTCTCGGCGTCATGAGAGGAATATCTCATGTGTTCTTGCTCAGACAAATCGCTAGCCAAGGTCATTCGGATTGAGAGAGAAAGAGTTCTCCGAGAGAATCTGATTAGAGCGAGACTCGAGTAGAAACTGTATGGGTCTAACAACACCATACCCGGTATATGGTATTTGGGATATTATATGGATGAGGGACTATAGGTACACGGTAACTGAGGACAGACAGGTCCAATGGATTGGATTCCCCTATATCGTATAGGGACTACGGCGTAGTGGCCTAGTACGTCCGTAGTCGATGAGTCGAGTGAATTATTATTGAGATAACAATTCACTAAGCCAGAAGGAATTTTGACAAGTATGACTCATGGCCAGCTCGATATTGGGCCTAGAGGGTCACACACATATGGTAGGCATTATGATGAGTAGAGGTTCGGATATGAGATATCCGTCGGAGCCCTTGTCTTATTGGATATCCAATAAGCCCCTGAATTATTAGATCCTATGGATGAGATCCAATAAGAGCCCATGAGTGATTATTGGATAGAGATCCACTAATCTAAGAGGCTTGGGCCGTTGGATGGAGATCCAATACCCAATAAGGGAGGATCCATTAGGGTTAAGTTGATAGGAGACCTCTATAAATAGGAGGGATTCAGTGGTTCATAGGCTAGAGTCTTTGCTTGCCTCTCCTATTATACTCCCCCTCTCCACCTCAGAGTAGGTTTGGAGTTTTGAGGAGCGTCGTCGTAGCCCTGCTATGTGGATCACCGCTAGAGAGGAGGATGCTTGATCTCTTTCACCCTCTCCTAGAGATCTGCAAGGATTCAGGGATATACGATCTCCCTAGGTAATACAATTTATCTTATACGTAGTTTTCTGTTTTACAGATTTTGCGCAACCAATCTTTGCACGACGATGAACAAATCTTTGGGAAATTGGAGATTTTATTTTTTGTTCTTCCACTGCGCATGTGATGTCGCCCCCAAGAATTTCCCAATAGTTCCGAATGTGCTTTTTCTATCTTCTCTATATCCAGTAAAATCCACATCAGCATAAACAATTAATTCAATTTTTTTAGATTTTGAATACCATAATCCAAGATTAGGGGTTCCTTTAAGATATCTAAGAATTCTTTTAAAAGCTTTAAGATGAGATAGCTCAGGATTAGATTGAAATCTAGTACAAAGTCCTACACTAAACATGATGTTTGGTCTAATTGCGGTGAGGCATAGTAGACTACCTATCTGTTGAATTTCGGATTTTGATGATGAAACCAATTGATAGTGTTTATCTGATCTGTGTTTTGAGTAATGCAGGAAGCTTCGATTAGGGAGAGATAATTAAAGTAGGAAGAATCATGTTGGGCCCGAGTGGAACGTGTCAGATGATTAGATGTCGAGTTGGAGGATCGATTGACGTATCGGCAGAAGGCCTTGGGCCATGGGTTCGGGCATCGGGTCAAGAAGAGTGAGAATTACACTAAGGAAATCAGAGTTACGAAGGTCAACTGGCCGATTGAGCAATAGGCCGCAAGAGAGGACAATGCGCCGAAGAATCGGACGAGGCATTGATGAACCAATGAAAGGCTGGACAACATTTGATTAGCTTAGTAGTAATTGTCTAGATCGAAGTAGATTTAGGCGTAATTGGGTTGGAATTGGGCCAACTCAATTAGGGGTCAATTGTGCCCAAGTTTGGGCTGTGTTGGGCCAAGTGAAAGCCCCAAATAGTAACCCAACAGGTGGAACCGTCATGGCACAATCTTTGAGACTATGTCAGGCGGTGGTACCGCCAGTCTGGGCGGTGGTACTGCTAGACTAGGCAATGGTACCACCTAGTTTCAGTGCTACAGATGGTGGTACCACCCAGCATAAGCAATGGTATCGCCAGTACCCAAAAATTGAGGATGAGACACTTTTAGGCTCCAATTTTGAATCCACTTTAGGCCTATAAATACCCCTCTCATCTCTGGTTAACACATACAAGCATAGAGAATTTAAAAAGTGAGAAAACCCTATAGTAATCACTTAAGAGATCCCCTCCTCTAATTCTAAGTTTAGAATTCTGTTTAGAGAGGAGTGAGTGCTTGTAAAATGTTATCTTCTAAACCTGTGAAAAGGAGAAGAGGGGTGTAAGAAGGTGGTTGGTCTTCGCCTATTGAAGGAAGACTGTTAGTGGATGCCGGTAATCTTAACGGAAGAGGAATTTATGGAGTGGATGTAGGTCACGATGACCGAACCACTTTAAATTGGTTTGCATTTCGTTTTGAGCAATTTACCTTTACTGCAAACTGCTTTACCTTCTTATTGCTTTCACTACGCTTCTATACAATTTCAAGTTAATATCTTTCCTAAAAGGGTTTTATTGTTCAAAAATTTTGAACTGACGTGATTTTTATCGTTGCACTAATTCACCCCCCCTTCTTAGTGCTGACTCGTTCCTAATATTTGGTATCAGAGCCACATTTTTTTCTCGCTTGGTTTAACAGTCAAGAGAGATGACTCTTTTTGGATTTCAAGAGGGTCACTCTATCATTCATCCTTCCATGTTCAATGGGACAGACTACACATTGGAAAACTCGAATGAGAGTTTTCTTGATTTCTTTATATTTTAATATTTGGAATATCATTGAAAATAGATTTCATTGGTTTTCTCTTCCAATGAACGATTGGAATGATTTGGAGAAGAAGACTTTTTCTTTAAATGCTAGAGCTATGAATGCTCTATTTTGCACCTTAGACAAAAATGAATTCAATCAGGTTTCTACTTACGAAATGGCTTTTGACATTTAGCACACACACGAAATCACTCACGAAGGCACTAGTAGAATTAAAGACTCTAAAATAAATATTTTGATACGTGATTTTGAATTATTTCATATGGAACCAAGCGAGACTATTGGAAATATGTACACCCATTTTACGGATGTCGTCAATAGTATAAAAGCTCTTGGTAAAAGTTTTTTGAATCTTGAACTTATGAATAAAGTTTTACGATCACTTTCTTAAAATTGGGATTCGAAAGTAACGACTATTTAAGAATAAAAAAACTTAAACTATTTTCTTCTTGAAAAACTTAACGGGTCATTAATGACCTATGAAATTACATGCAAGGTGCATGATGAATTTGATGAACATGAAAATAACCTTCCAAAGAATAGTAAAGATTTGGCACTTAGAACAAATGAAGACCACTCGAGCGAAAGCTCAATTGATGATGAACTTGAACTTCTCAATATAAAATATAAAAGGTTCATTAAACAAGAATTAAGGAATAAAAATGAAATTAAGAAGAAGTTGCCAAAGAAGAAGAGAGCACTTAAGGCGGCTTAGAACAAATCAAGTTCATCCGAAGATGAAGAATAAACCAACAAAGGCGAGGTGGCAAACTACGCCTTAATGACTTTCGATGATGAGGTAACCAAAATCCCTTTGCCTTATTTTGAAATTACTTGATGCTTTTTCATAAGTTGTTTTTAAATTAGTGGTTCGGTTGTCGTGACCTACATCCACTTCGCCAATTCCTCCTCGGTCGAGGCCACCGGCATCCACTATCGATCTTCCTTTAAAAGGTGAAGATAAACCTCCTTCTTACACCCCTCTTCTCCTTTTACTGGGTTTAGGAGACAATCCTTACAAGCACTCACTCTCCTCTCTAAACAGAAATCTAAGTTTAAGCTAGAGGACGGGTTTCTCAAGTGATTTCTACAACGTTCTTCACTTTTAAACTCTCTATGCTTGTGTGCTTTAACAAGGGATGAGAGGGGTATTTATAGGCTTCAAGTTGATTCAAACTTGGAGCCTAAAACTTTCCCATCCCTGGTTCCCCGGGCACGAGCGGTACCACCGCCTACGACGGGCGGTACCATTGCCCAGGTCTGTTGGTACCACCGCCTGGGGGGCAGTGCTGGGTGGTACCACCACCCAAACTGGCGGTACCACTGCCTGGCACCCTGCCAAGGGTGGTACAACCACCCAGACTGGTCATATCATCGCCTGACACAGTCTCGAAGACTTTGCCACGACGGTGAGACTTCTTGGGGCACTATTTGGACCTCTTATTGGGCCCAACATAGTTCTTATATGGGCCTAGCTGGCCCCTAATTAGGTTAGCCCAAATCCAAGCCCAATTACGTGCTAACTACGAAATCGTAAGACATTTGCTAAGCTAAACAAGTCCCTATGTCTATTCTTTCGGCGATCTTCCGGTGAACTTCTGACGATCTCTTGGTAATGTTCTGGCGGACTCCCGGCAAGCTCCTAGACTTCATGATGATCTTGTTGGCGAGTTCTAATGAGCTTCTCTAGCAAGCTCTGAGACTTCTCAGCTGGTTCCGATAGAACTTTCGACGAACGTCCGGACTTCCGACGAACTCTCGAACTCCCAACAAAATCGTGTCCTTGACTCCGGAATTTCATTTTGCTTCATGCCTTGCTATCGTAGTTAATCTTACACATGTAAAACACACTTCAATCTAGACAATTAATACTAAGCATTAATCAAGTTGTCCGGCATGTCATTGTTCCCTCGACGCTTCGTCCGATTCTTCGGCGCATCGTCCTCTCTTGCGGCCTATTGCCCAATCGGCTAGTTGACTCGGTAACTCAGATATCCTTGGCATAATATCCGCTCTTCTTGGCCCGATGCCTGAATCCACGGCACAAAGCCTTCTATCGATACATCGACCGTTCTTCCGACCCGACGTCTGAATCCACGGCACAAAGCCTTCTATCGATACATCGACCGTTCTTCCGACCCGACGTCTAATCTTCTGACATGTTTTCCTCCGGCACAACATATTTTTTCCTGCTTTAATTGTCTCATCCTGATCGAAGCATCCTACGTCACTCAAAATGCAGATTAAAATATAAACACTTATCGATTGGTTTAATCATCAAAATCTGAGATTCAACTATCTCCTCCTCTTTTATTATGACAACCAATCAACGATGGAGTAAACCTTAACTCCCGGAGTTTAAACAAAGTCCCCCTATCAATATGTCATATTGATAGCAACTCTTGGATTTAAAAATCCAAGCAACATGTCATGATTAAATCATGTATGACATCAACATACTTCTCCCCCTTTGTCATCAACAAAAAGGAGAAGTTCAATTCTCATGTGTTTGGAATACAAATTCAAATCATTGTATGAAAAACATAATATCAAGTTATATCATCATGCAATTTGTAAGCTAGAAAATTTAGCAAGTGTTACATCATATTTAGAACATTCAAGCTATCAAGTTGTAGATATGCAAGGTAGTAAAATAGTATGTTCTACATCATACAAGCTAGCAAAATTTTGAAAGCAAATGCAAGATAGCTTCGTGTTAAAGTGTGCAAGCTTGCGATTCTTACTTCCTATAGCAATATGTAAGTTGCAAGTTTTGCTTCTTAAGATAGGCAACATAGTACTTTTGTAATTTTTATTTCTTAAGATAGGGAAGCTAGTGATGTTCAAGATAACAAGTTTTTTCTTCTCTTTTGAGAAGTGTCATTTTTGCTTCCTTTGCAAAGTGCAAGCTAGCAAAATTTTGCTTCATTCTTGAATTATGCAAGCTAGCATCTTTCTCTTTGAGATGTGCACATTAGCAACTCTTTCCCCCCCTTTGTCATTGTCAAAAAGAAGGGAAGAATACAATTTTGTATCTTTTTTTTCCTTTACAATAATTTTCAAATCATGACAAAGGAAAATAACATAGATGAAAATTCAAGTCATGAATGTCAAAACAATTATTTTATCATGAATATTTCATCATTGCATGCATCATTATCATAAGTTAAAGTATTGTATGCATAATACCAAATCATCATTTATAATTACATCAATATTCCAATCATTATTTCAATCTATACATGAGAACAATAAATTTGCACTATAGATAATCTCATGTTTTATCATTTAAGCTAACATATATTTTTGTTCTATTTTGCAATGTGCAAGCTAACAATTTCCTTTTTCTTTTATAACAGTGATTCAATCAAAGTACATTTTCTCAAATTGTGGGTATCAAAAAATCAAGAGAAAACAACTTATGATTTATTTTAAAAAATATTCTCTTTGATAAAACGAGAGAATCATGATTAACAATCTTGATTTACATAAAGTTTCAAAAACATAATTATCAAGATCATGAATACTAAAAGACCATGAACCATTCCGACGAATCTCCTTTTAAATAGAAAATAATCTTGATTCATTCAATAGAAAATTTAAATTATAATTGTAAGAAATCAAGATAAAGCTCATTCAAATTCAAATCGTCAAATCAAAATCATTTTCAAGAGATTCACAAAATTCATAACATAAATAGATTCACTATTTTAATTCCAATGATAATATATTTTCCTTTTTATAGGTTTCATGTTAAGTGATTGATTTCATATAAGCATGCTCAAGTTTTTCATATAAAAACCATGCATCATAGTTTAAAAACTGAAAGAGCAAATATCATCATGGAAATCATCAAGATCGAATCATCATTTCTTCAAATAATTATGCTTAATTAAATATAAAATCGTCATACTTACATTATTTCATATAAGCATGCCTTTTTATGTTAAATCAAAACATACATCATTTTTAAAACCGAAAAAGCCACTTTCATTGTGGTAAAAATCGATAATCCATAAATTGCAAGAATCATCATGCATAATTTTGAAATATAAATTTATTAAGCATGATCTCAAATTACATTATTTCATCAAGCATAATTTCATATTTTCAATAAAAATCATTTTGTTTGTTTATCATAAAATATACATATTTTATGATTATTTTTAAAATCATTAGAAAGGTAAGTATGATCCAATTTTATGTATTTTCATTACATTTTTAAACATACACTTTTCAAGAAAAATAATTATTCTAAATTAAAATAAAACATGCATCACAAAAAGCATCATGTAATTTCAAAATAAATTGAGGGGGTTTCAATTACCTCATTGTCGAAAGCCGTTAAGGCATAGTTTGCCACCTCGCCTTTGTTGATTTTCTCTTCGTCTTCGGAGGAGCTCGATTCATCCCAATTTGTATTCTTCTTCTTGCGTTCAAAGCAAGTAGATGCATTCTTTTTATTCTTTTTAAGTTCATTTTTAATTTTTGATTCTTGTTTTAAAATTTTCATTGAAAGTTCAAGTTCACCATCACTTGAACTTATGCTCGAGTGGTCTTCGATTGTTCTTAGTCTGAAATCCTTCCTATCCTTTGGAAGGTGGCTTTGTTCATCATGTGCATTGTGCACCATTTTATATGTCATCAATGAACCGATAAGTTCAAGTGAAAAAATATTTAAATCTTTTGTTTCTTGTATTGCCGTTACTTTCGATTCTCAATTCTTAGAAAGTGAGCGTAAAACTTTACTAACAAGTTCAAAATTCGAAAAAGTTTTACCAAGAGCTTTTAAACCATTGACGACATTAGTAAAACAAGTGTACATGTCAACAACGGTTTCGCTTGGTTTCATATAAAAAAGTTCAAAATCATGCATTAAAAGATTGACTTTAGAATCTTTTACACTACTCGTGCCTTTGTGTGTGATTTCGAGAGTATGTCATATATCAAAAGCTGTTTCGCACAAAAAAATCCGATTGAATTTTTTTTTGTCTAAAGCACAAAACAAGGCATTCATAGCCTTTGTATTTAGAGAAAAAGTCTTCTTCTCCAAATCATTCCAATGGTTCATTGGAAGAGAAGACCTTTGAAAACTAAATTCGACTATGTGCCATAAATCGAGATTCAATGAAAGCAAAAAACTCACATTCAAGTTTTTCAATAAATGTAGTCTGTCCCATTAAAAAACGGATGACGAATGAGAGAGTGACCCTCTTGAAAGTCAAAAAGAGTCATTTCTCTTTGGGTGTTAAACCAAAAGAGAAAACGAGGCTCTGATATCAATTATTAGGATCAAGAGTCGGCACTAAGAGGGGGGGGTGAATTAGTGCAACGGTAAAATCACGTCTTCAAAAACTTTCGTACGATAAAATCGATTCTGATGAAAACCGTTTCGTAAATATCTTAACTTGAAACACATTTGTAAATATATTGAAAGCAGTAAGCTATTAAAGAGGTTTGCATTAAAGATAAATTGCTCAAAGTAAAATACAAACCAGATTTTAGAGTGGTTTGGTCGTCGTGACCTACATCCACTTCGCCGATTCCTCCTCCGTCGAGGCCACCGGCATCCACTATCGATCTTCGTTTAATAGGCGAAGATCAACCTCTTTCTTATACCCCTCTTCTCCTTTTACCGGGTTTAGGAGATAACCCTTACAAGCACTCACTCTCATCTCTAAACAGAAATCTAAGTTTAAGCTAGAGGAGGGATTTCTCAAGTGATTTCTACAGCATTTCTTCACTTTTAAACTCTTTGTATTTATATGCTTTAACCAAGGATGAGAGGGGTATTTATAGGCTTCAAGTTGATTCAAACTTGGAGCCTATAACTTTCCCATCCCTAGTTCCCCGGGCATGGGCGTTACCACCGCCTACACTAGGCAGTACCACCGCCCAGTGTCAGTCGACACTAACACTGTCCTGGGTGGTACCACCGCCCAGGTCTAACGGTACCACTGCCTGGGGCTAGTGCTAGGCGGTACCACCGCCCAGACTGGCTGTACCACCACCTGACATAGTCTCGAAGATTGTGCCACGACGGTGAGACTTCTTGGGGCATTGTTTGGGCCTCTTATTAGGCCCAATATAGTTATTACATGGACCAAGCTAGCCCTAATTGGGTTGGCCCAAATCCAAGCCCAATTACATGCTAACTACGAAATCCTAAGACATTTGCTAAGTTAAACAAGTCCCTACGTCTATTCTTCTGGTGAACTTCCGACGATCTCTCGGCAATGTTCTAGCAGACTCCCGGCAAGCTCCTGGACTTCACGATGATCTTGTTGGCGAGTTCCAACGAGCTTCTCTAGCAAGCTCCGAGACTTCTCGGCTAGTTCCGACAGAACTTCCGACGAACGTTCGGACTTCCGACGAACTCCCAACGAAATTGCGTCCTTGACTCCGGGATTTCATTTTGCTTCATGCCTTGCTATCGTAGTTAATCCTGCACATGTAAAACACACTTCGATCTAGATAATTAATACTAAGTACTAATCAAGTTGTCCGGCATGTCATTGTTCCCTCGACGCTTCGTCTGATTCTTCGGCACATCGTCCTCTCTTGTGATCTATTGCCTAATCGGCCAGTTGACTCTGTAACTCCGATATCCTTAGCGCAATATCCGCTCTTCTTGGCCCGATGCCCGAATCCACGGCCAGAAGCCTTCTGTCGATACATCGACCGTTCGTCCGGCCCAACGTCCAATCTTCTGACATGTTTTCCCCCGGCATAACATAATTTTTCCTACTTTAATTTTCTCATCCTGATCGAAGCATCCTGCGTCACTCAAAACATAAATTAAAACATAAACACTTATCGATCAAAATTCGAGATTCAACACCTACGTGGATGAAGATTCAAAGCAAAAAAAACATAAGCATCCTTCTCTTTCATCATGACAAGGAAGATAATTACAAGTTCTCTTTTCTCCCTCTATGACAAAGAGGGTAATTTTAAGCTCCTTTCTCCTCCTTTATTACAAGAGAAGGTCATCACAAACTTTCTTCCCCTCATAAAAACATATCATAAATAGGAAAATAGGGTGAACTCACTCATTTCTTCTGTTAGGATCGGAGCGGCATTAAGAGGGGGGGTGAATTAGTGCAGCGGATTAAAACTTGTAAGTTTAAAACTGAATTCGTAAATGCAAGGAAATTTTGATTCAATAATAAGTAGTTCGAGTAAAGTGAGAAGATGAAAACCGAAAGCTTTGTTGCTATGTAATAATGGTTTCAGAAAGATAAATACTCACACATTCAAGGGACACACCAATTTAAAGTGGTTCAGTCAAAATGACCTACATCTAGTTGCGAAGCCTTCTTCGATAAGGCTCCCAACTTCCACTAGCAAATCACTTTGAAGGAGAAGGACAAATACCCCTCTTACAACCTTTTACAAGTGGTTTATACTCTTACAAATTTTCAAGGAGAAAGAAGGAGGTGAACACTCAAGCAATTGAAAACAAGACTTGCTAAAGACTTTACTAATGTTTTTTTCTCAATCTATTGCTTCTCAAAGGTTGTTATCTCTGCTGAGAATTGCAAGGTATTTATAGGCCCCAAGAGGATTCAAATTTGGGCTCCAAATTTGAATTGCTTTTGATTTTCCCGGTGCTGGCGGTGCCACCACCTGTTAGTGGCAATGCCACCGCCTATCAGTGTCTAACACTAACAGTGTATTGGCAGTGCCACCGCCGAGTTCGACGGTGCCGCCGCCCAATCTGACTGTACAATCACCCGATCCTCGGGTTCTGGGCAGTGCCACCACCCAGTCCGGCGGTTCCACCGCCTGATCCTACGAGTCACTAGATGGGCTTCAAATCTGACCCAAACTAGGTAATATCGGGCCCAGTTGGCCCCTAACCAGGACATAGGATTATTCCTTAATCCTAATCCTAATTACATGAAAACTATGCAACTGAAAACATAGTCCTAAGCAAGCTTTCAACCGGCAAACATCAAGTCTCCTTCCCACGAGCTTTCCGGTGATCTTCCGGCCGACTTTCGATACACCTTTAGATTTCTTCCGGCGGACTCCCAACAGGCTCCCAATCTTGTGGTGAGTTCTGCGAGTAGCCAAGCCTTCTCGGTGATCTCCGCGAACCTCCGACGATCTCTTTGGTGGACTTCCGAAAACTCCGACAAGTCCCCGATTTCTTCTCAGTTGGTTCTGGCAGCAACTCCGACAAATCTTCAGACTCTCGAACACCCATTGAACTTGACTCTGGTAGAATTGCTTTATGTCTTCAAGCTATCGTAGTTACTCCTGCACATGTAAAACAAAAGTTCGATCTAAACAATTACTCCTAAGCAATTAATCAAGTTGTATGGCATGTCATTGGTCCCTCGACGCATCGTCCGATTCTTCGGCGCATTGTTCTATCTTGCGGCCTATTGCCCAATCGACCAGTTGACTTTGCAACTCCGATATCCTTAGCGCAATACCCACTCTTCTTGGCCCGATGCCCAAATCCATGGCTCGAAGCCTTCTGTCGATATGTTGACCAATCCAACGGCCTAACGTCCAATCTTCTGATATGTTCCTCCGGCACAACATGATTTTCCTGCTTTAATTTGTTAGGATCGGAGCGGCACTAAGAGGGGGGGGTGAATTAGTGCAGCGGATTAAAACTTTAGTTTTAAAAAATTCTTTAGTACGATAAGAACGGAACTTGAAAAGCTTAACTTGAAAGCGTATTCTTAAAGTTGCGCAGCAAAGGTAATAAGGAACTAAAGCATGTAAGAAGATTTGCAGTAATGTAAATGGCAATAATGAAATGCAAACCAGAGATTACGCTGATTTTAGAGTGGTTCGATCAAATGACCTACATCCACTTGCGAGGCCCCTCTTCGATGAGGCTCCCACCTTCCACTAGCAAATCTCTTGAAATGGAAGGGTGAATACCCCTCTTACAACCATTTACAAGCAGTTCAACCTCTTACAAATTTTCAATAAGAAAGAAGGAGGAGAACTCTCTAGCAAATTGAAAACAAGACTTGCTAAGACTTTCTAAGACTTTTCTCTCAATCAAAATGCTTCTCAAAAAGTTGTAACCTCAGCTGAGATTTGAGGGGTATTTATAGGCCTCAAGAGGATTCAAATTTTGGGCTCCAAAATTTGAATTCTCTTTGGGTTCCCGATATTGGCGGTGCCACCGCCCAGCGTTCGGGTGCTGGGAGGTGCAACCGCCCAGCCCAGGAGGTGTCACCGCCCAGCTCTCGGGTGCTGGGCGGTGCTACCGCCCAGCCAGGCGGTGCCATCGCCTGGCTCTCCGATTTCACTGGTTTGGCTTAATTTTAGCCCAAACCATATCTGACTTTAGGCCCAGTTGGCCCCTAACCAGGATATAGGATTATCTCTTAATCCTAATACTAATTACAAGTGAACTACATAACAAAAACACATCCTAAGCAAGCTTTCAACCGTGAACGTCGAGTCTTGTTTCGGCGAGCTTTCCGATGAGCTTCTTCCGACGGACTCCCATCAAGCTCCCGATTTTGTGATGACTTTAACGAGTAGCCGAGCCTTCTCGGTGATCTCCGTGAACCTCTGACGATCTCTTCGGCGAACTTCCAAAAATTCCGATAGGTTCCCGATTTCTTCTCGGTTGGTTCCGGCAGCATCTCCGACGATTCTTCGGACTCTTAAACGTCCATCGATCTTGACTCCGGTATTCTTGCTTTGTGTTTTCTGGTTATCGTAGTTAATCCTGCACACTTAACTCAATAATATGGATTAGATTAATTAACCCATCAATTGATTTCATCATCAAAATCCGAGATTCAACAATCTCCCCCTTTTTGATGATGACAATCAATTGATGACGGAGTTAAACATAACTCCCCCTATCTATATGCCATATTATGAGAAGATGAAAACACTTGAATTTCATCCATTGAATTCAAGCATAAACCGATAAGTTCTAACCGTAGAACTTATCGTTATTCTCATTAAGCAATAGTAAATGCGAAACTTCGATGAAAATCATAAGTCAAATGATATGGGACAATTTTTACTACGATAGGAGATAAAGATTTTCAACATGAATTTCATGATATCGATGTAAGGCATGCTTTCAATATGATCAATCAATCTTGTGATATTCTCAAGGATTTTGCAAGGCATATAAGACATTCATATCACACAAGCTTTTGCAATCCATATAAGTCATGCTATTAAAATGATACAAGTCATCACTTTTCTCCCCCTTTGTCATCAACAAAAAGAGAATGAGACTTGAAGCACATAATTTATCATACAAAGATTTTATCATTGATCATACATAGATTTTATCATTCAAAATTAAGTATGCTAAAATATTTACGCAGAGTTCATCTTAAAGGAAAATTCAGCATTCATCCATATTATCAAATCTCTTCTTTTTATAAATAACAAAAATTGTAGATGTACAAAGAAGAGATTGGGAAAAGAAAAAAATTTTAAGTAGTAACTCCAATAAGTCAAGATCATAATTCGAATACAAATCCATTCAAATTCAATTCGTCAACTTGAAACTCATAATCAAGCCATCAAAATCAATTTCGAGATTCAAAATATCATAAAATCATTAATCTTGATCAGATGGAAGCGGTGTTTGACTCAAGATAGGATAAGATAATTTAACAAGTCACCGAGGAACGGAGAGAGAATGAAAAACTTTACGAAAAATCCATTCAAATAAGTTTATTCTTAGGGACAATTTAACATACCTAATTCCCTTCTAATGAATTCAAATTGGTCTTCATTCAAAGCTTTTGTAAATATATCTGCTAATTGATGCTTTGTGTCAATGAATTCTAGAACAACATCATTGTTAAGGACATGATCACGTATGAAATGATGCCTAACGTTGATGTGCTTAGTTCTAGAGTGCTGAATTGGATTTTTAATAAGACATATGGCACTAGTATTATCACATTTTATGGGAATGTTTTTAAAGTGAATTCCATAGTCTTCTAATGTATTTTTCATCCAAATGACTTGTGCACAACATGCACTTGCAACAATGTATTCGGCTTCCGCCGTAGATAGTGCAACTGAATTTTGTTTCTTGGAAGTCCAAGAAACAAGTTCATGTCCTAAAAATTGGCATGTTCCAGATGTACTTTTTCTATCTATCCTACATCCGCCAAAATCGGCATCTGCATAAGCTATTAGATCAAATTTTTCAGATTTTGGATACCACAATCCTAAATTTGGAGTTCCTTTAAGATACCTAAATATTCTTTTAACACTCTTTAGATGAGATAATTTAGGATTAGATTGAAACCTAGTGCAAAGTCCTACACTAAACATAATATCTGGTCTAGTTGCGGTGAGGTAGAGTAGACTACCTATCATTCCCCTATATGTTTTTTGATCGAAATTTTCACTATTTTCATCCATATCTAACTTAGTCGCAGTACTCATTAGGGTGTTTATTGCTTTTGAATTATCCATGTTAAAACGTTTTAACAATTCTAATGTATATTTGGATTGGTTAAGAAATATACCATCACTAAGTTGTTTGATTTGTAATCCTAAAAAGAAAGTTAATTCACCCATTAAACTCATTTCAAATTCATGACTCATACATTTGGCAAATGATTCACATAGTGATTCATCCGAAGAGCCAAAAATAATATCGTCAACATAAATTTGCACAATAAGAAAATTATTTTCAAAATATTTAATAAACAATGTAGTATCAACCTTGCCTTTGGTAAAATTATTTAAAATAAGAAAGGAACTAAGCCTTTCATACCAAGCTCTAGGAGCTTGTTTCAAGCCATAGAGAGCTTTAGTCAATTTGAATACATGATTAGAAAGAAGAGATTTTTCAAATCCGGGAGGTTGTTCGACATATACTTCTTCGGAAATAAAACCATTCAAGAAAGCACTTTTGACATCCATTTGAAATAGTTTAAAATTATTACTACTAGCATAGGCAAGGAGCATCCTTATGGCTTCTAATCGAGCCACGGGAGCGAAGGTTTCTTCGTAATCGATACCTTCTTCTTGGTTGAAACCTTTGGCCACTAATCTAGCCTTGTTTCTAACCACGATACCATTTTCGTCTTGCTTGTTTCTAAATACCCACTTAGTACATATGACTGAGTGGTCACTTGGTCTAGGAACAAGCTTTCATACCTCATTCCTCTCAAATTGGTTCAATTCTTCTTGCATTGCAATGACCCAAAAATCATCTTTTAAGGCTTCGTCAATGCATTTAGGTTCAATTTGAGAAAGGAAGGCGGCGTTAGCACAAAAATTCTTGAAAGAAGAACGAGTTTGAACCCCTTTTGTTGTATCTCCTATAATTAGCTCCTTTAGATGAGCATCTACATACTTCCATTCTTTGGGTAGAGAAATTTCGGAAGAAGATGCATTCAAATGGCTATTTTGAGGAGGGGGTTCGTTTAAATTCAGATTATCAAAACCAAGATCATCATCAAAATCATTTTTCTTTAAATCAGAAATTTCATTAAAAACTACATGAATAGACTCTTCTATTACTAAGGTCCTTTTGTTAAAGACACGAAAGGCCTTAGAAACGGAGGAGTAACCAAGAAAAATGCCTTCATCGGATTTAGCAACAAATTTACCTAGGGCATCCTTTTCATTTAAAATGAAGCATTTACAACCAAAAACTTTAAAATAAGAAATATTTGGTTTTTTGTTATTCCATAATTCATAGGGAGTTTTTGATAGAGATGGTCTTATTAGGACCCTATTCATGATGTAACAAGCCGTATTTACGGCTTCGGCCCAAAAATATTTGGGTAAACTATGTTCATTTAACATAGTTCTTGCCATTTCTTGTAGGTTTCTATTTTTCCTTTCAACTACTCCATTTTGTTGAGGATTTCTTAGAGTTGAGAAGTTGTGATTGTACCCATTAACTTCGCAAAAATTTTGAAAGTCACGGTTTTGGAATTCACCACCATGATCACTCCGAATTGATGAAATCATGAAGCCTTTTTCGTTTTGAGTGAGTTTACAAAATTTAGAGAAACACTTGAAGCAATCACTTTTGTGAGCTAAGAAATAGGTCCAAGTGTATCTAGAGTAGTCATCCACAATCACAAAAGCATATTTGCTTCCACCTAGACTTGTTGTATCAATTGGTCCAAATAAGTCCAAATGGATCAATTGTAATGGTCTAGTGGTGCTAATTTGATTTTTTGGTTTGAAGCTTGTTTTTATTTGTTTGCCTAGTTGACATGCATCGCATACCTTATCCTTAATAAACTTCATATTCGGAATCCCTCGTACTAGTTCTTGAGATGAGATTTTAGATATTGTTTTCATGCTTGCATGACCTAATCTCCTATGCCAAAGCCAAGCATCATCATTTACGACGGAGAAACACATTTCATTACTTAGTTCATCAAGATTGATGGTATAGACATTATTTTGTTTTAAAGCAATCATAGTCATGTTATGATTTGGTTTTTCAATAATGCACATATTTGATTCAAATCTAACGATATAACCTTTATCGCATAGTTGACTAATACTCAAGAGATTATGTTTCAATCCATCAACTAGTAAAACATCATCAATGGAAAGACTAAATTTGTTACCAATAGTTCACTTGCCAATGATTTTGCCTTTGTTGTTGTCTCCGAAGGTGACGTACCCTTCTTCTTTGCTAGTGAGCATAGAGAAATGAGATGGATCTCCAGTCATATGTCTTGAGCATCCACTATCGAGATACCATCTCTTGCTCCTAGCTTGTGGGTTTGTCTACAAAAGAGGATGATTTTTAGGTACCCATTTGATTTTGGGTGCCTCAAAAATTGACCCACTAACCTTATTATTTATTTTTGAATCCTTTAAAGTTCCTTTAGGAACCCATATTAATTTTTGTGAACTAATTTTCCTAAATGGACATTTGTAGGCAAAATGTCCGGATTTGCAACAGAAGTTGTATTTCATATAAGAGGAAACATGTAATGTAGGTCCTTTTATGAAAGTGGTAGGATTTTGATGTAATCCTTTTACAAATCCAATTCCATTTCTATTTGAGATGTGACCCTTATGTGCAAGGATCATATCTAATCCTTTGCTACCAACCTTAAACTTGTTTAAGGTTTCCTTAAGAAGCAAATTTTCGTTTTTTATTGCTTCTAAATGCTCACACTTAGAGCATAGAGGAGTTTGAAGACTATCAAACTTATCTTGTAGCAAAGCATGCTCTTTCTTTAAGATACTTAACTTCTTGCTAACAGTTCTACATTCATCAAATAATTCATGAAAAGCGATAGAGAGTTCTTCAAAAGATAAATCTTCATTAAGTAAATCACATACCTCTTCTCCCAAAGCCATTAGCGCGTAATGAGCAACTTGCTCGGTGTTGGACTCCTCTTCTTCGGACGCGCTTGAATCATCCCATGTTGCCTTGAGCGCCTTCTTCTTTGATGTCCTCTTTTTGGTTTGAGGACAATCGTTCTTGTAGTGTCCCGGTTTTTTGCATTCATAGCAAATCACTTGGTCCTTCTTTTGTTCAAATTTATTTTTTATATTATTTTTAAATTTGTTCTTTCTTAAATATTTTTAAAATTTTTGAGTCAAAAGTGCAATGTCATTGTCACTGTCCTCATCACTTGATGTTCCTTTCAAGTGGTCTTCTTGTGATTTGAGTGCCATATCCTTCCTGTTCTTTGGAAGGGGGTTCTCGAGCTCGTCATGAGCTTGACATGTCATTTCGTAGGTCATTAGAGACCCAATGAGCTCTTCAAGAGGGAATGCTTTAAGGTCTTTGGCCTCTTGAATGGCCGTAACTTTTGGATCCCAACTTTTAGGGAGGGATCTTAAGATTTTAGTTACTAGTTCAAAGTTAGTAAAATCTTTACCAAGAGCTTTGAGTCCATTGATGACATCCGTAAACCGGGTGTACATGTCTCCGATGGACTCACTTGGTTTCATTCGGAAAAGTTTGTAAGAGTGCACAAGGATGTTGATTTTGGACTCTTTCACTCGGCTAGTGCCTTCATGAGTGACTTCAAGAGTTCTCTAAATATCAAAAGCCGAATCACACATTGAAACATGATTAAATTCGTTTTTATCTAGTGCACAAAACAAGGCTTTCATAGCCTTTGCATTTAAAGCAAAAACCTTCTTCTCCGATTCATTCCATTCGCTCATCGGAAGAGAAGATTTTTGAAATCCATTCTCGACAATAGACCAAAGCTCAAAGTCCATAGAAATGAGGAAGATCCTCATGCGAGTCTTCCAATATGTGTAATCCGACCCATTAAACAAAGGTGGTCGTGCAATAGAATGGCCCTCTTGCATGCCGGAGTGAGCCATCTCTCTTGGGTATTAAACCAAATATGAGAGATAACCTTGCTCTGATACCACTTGTTAGGATCGGAGCGGCACTAAGAGGGGGGGGTGAATTAGTGCAGCGGATTAAAACTTCGGTTTTAAAAAATTCTTTAGTACGATAAAAACGGAACTTGAAAAGCTTAACTTGAAAGCGTATTCTTAAAGTTACGCAGCAAAGGTAATAAGGAACTAAAGCATGTAAGAAGATTTGCAGTAATGTAAATGGCAATAATGAAATGCAAACCAGAGATTACGCCGATTTTAGAGTGGTTCGGTCAAATGACCTACATCCACTTGCGAGGCCCCTCTTCGATGAGGCTCCCACCTTCCACTAGCAAATCTCTTGAAATGGAAGGGTGAATACCCCTCTTACAACCTTTTACAAGCAGTTCAACCTCTTACAAATTTTCAATAAGAAAGAAGGAGGAGAACTCTCTAGCAAATTGAAAACAAGACTTGCTAATACTTTCTAAGACTTTTCTCTCAATCAAAATGCTTCTCAAAAAGTTGTAACCTTAGCTGAGATTTGAGGGGTATTTATAGGCCTCAAGAGGATTCAAATTTTGGGCTCCAAAATTTGAATTCTCTTTGGGTTCCCGATACTGGCGGTGCCACCGCCCAGCCAAGCGGTGCCACCGCCCAGCGTTCGGGTGCTGGGAGGTGCAACCGCCCAGCCCAGGAGGTGTCACCGCCCAGCTCTCGGGTGCTGGGCGGTGCCACCGCCTGGCTCTCCGATTTCACTGGTTTGGCTTAATTTTAGCCCAAACCATATCTGACTTTGGGCCCAGTTGGCCCCTAACCAGGATATAGGATTATCTCTTAATCCTAATCCTAATTACAAGTGAACTACATAACAAAAACACATCCTAAGCAAGCTTTCAACCGCGAACGTCGAGTCTTGTTTCGGCGAGCTTTCCGACGAGCTTCTTCCGACGGACTCCCATCAAGCTCCCGATCTTGTGATGACTTTAACGAGTAGCCGAGCCTTCTCGGTGATCTCCGTGAACCTTCGACGATCTCTTCGGCGAACTTCCGAAAATTCCGATAGGTTCCCGATTTCTTCTCGGTTGGTTCCGGCAGCATCTCCGACGATTCTTCGGACTCTTAAACGTCCATCGATCTTGACTCTGGTATTCTTGCTTTGTGTTTTCTGGTTATCGTAGTTAATCTTGCACACTTAACTCAATAATATGGATTAGATTAATTAACCCATCAATTGATTTCATCATCAAAATCCGAGATTCAACATAATTGTCTCATCCTAATCGAAGCATCTTACATCACTCAAAACATAGATTAAATTATAAACACATATCAAGTGGTTTCATCATCAAAATACGAGATTCAATAATCTCCTCCACTTAATGACGGAGTTAACCTTAACTCCCGGAGTTTAAACAAACTCCCCCTATCAATATGCCATGTTGATAGAACCTTGAATTCAAGCCAAATTCAAGTCATTGCAAATATTTATCATGAATATTTACAACACGTCATCATACATAACATGATCATACTTCTCCCCCTTTGTCATCAACAAAAAGGAAAAGTGTCACTTTCTATGTGTTTGAGATATAAAGTTCAATACATTGCATGAAAAAATATAATCTTCTAGTTTTATTATCATGCAATTTTGCTATTATCATTGATATGCAAGGTAGTATGATAGCAATTACTACAACATACAAGCTAGCAAATTTTACAACACTTTTAGAACATGCAAGCTAGCAGTTTTGAGATGTTCAAGAAAGCATCCCTTGCTTCTTGAAATATGCAAGTTTGCTAGATGTACAAGTTAGCATGTTTTACATCTTGAGATAGGCAAGATTGCACATTTGGTATGCAAATTTATAGTATGCAAGTTATCAACTTTTACATAAAAAGTTAGCAAAAAGATGTGCAAGATTTTTGCCTCTTTTCAAAATATGTAATTTGGCACATATTGCTTCTTTGAGATTTGCAAGATAGCATTTTTGCTTGAGATTACAAGATAGCATTTCTTGCTTTTGAGTTGAACAAACTAATAAGTTTTGCCCCTTTTTGTGTTATGTACATTTGCAATTTTTGCTTCTCTTATCTTGTGCAAGCTAGCTAGATAGCTAGCAAGCTAGCTATCTCCCCCTTTATCATTGTCAAAAAGAAGGGAAAACCCTTTGCATCAATTTTTAAATCATTACAATGGTAAGTATCAATCTTATTTGTGTATCATTATATTTTCAAATTAAAATATGCACAACTTCAAAACTTTACTTTTGTATCCTTACTTCATGCATAATACAAATAAATTAATCACTATGAGCATATCATACATGATACATCATTTTGGTAATAAATCATAGCATTTATCAATATTTTGATCATGATACCAAACATTCATCATTTAGAGCATTCATGATACACATTATATGCATATATCATCACAATAAAAAGCAATTGCATGCATAATTTCAAATCATAAATGTTTCAAATCATGATGGTATTAATTTATCAAATTGTATCCTACCATGCATGATCATAATTTTTTTCATTTTATCATTGTAAACAAGAAAGAATAAGCGAAGAACAAAATAGTGCAAAATATTTCAATTATTTCAAGGCATACAAGCCATAAATCCAATGGCATCATGTCATGTAATGAAAGATAAGACCTCTTGAATTACAAAAGACATGATTCATTTTATCAAATCTCTTCTTATTATAAATAATAAAAATTTTAGGTGTGCAAAGAAGAGATCGTGATTAAAAAAAAATCTCAAGTAGTAAATCCAAAAAATCAATATCATGATTTGAATACAAACTCATTCAAATTTAAATCGTCAAATTCATCAAAGTCTCAACATTACTTTCAAGAGATTCAAAATGGTATACATAAATTTATCATAATAATCATTTCATCACATTAGGAACATCAAGAAGAATTAATTAGGTGATGAGATAAATATTTCATGAATACACGAAATTGTATAAAAATCGTATCATGAGTGTTTCATGTATTCATATCATCAAATGAAGAATATCAAAAAGAATTTTGGTGATGAGATGCATAAATAGTGAACATAAATTTTGAATATCAAGTGACATATTATGATTCTTTTTGAATAACTCAAATAGTGAAAAAAAAGAATCATAAAAGACAATCTTGATTTATAAAATAAAATTTTAAGTTATAATTTTCAGAAATCAAGATAAAAATCGTGGTTAGATGAAACTCATTCAAATCATCAAAATCATCAAAATCACTTTTAAGATGATCAAATAGATTCATTAAAGTCAATAAGATAGAGAAAAAGAATTTTTAAGAAAAATACTTTTCTCTTTTTAGTTGTTTCAATTTATGTGATTGATTTTATATTAGCATGCTCAAATATTTGTTCTTATGTTAAAACCATGCATCAACATTTAGGATCGAAAAATAAATTTCGTCATGAAAACCATCAAGATCAATAAACCACAAAAATCATCATGTATAACTTTAAAATCTCATGCATAAAATTGTCAAATCATAGTATCAAAATTTCAATATTTTCATTATAACTTTATACATCATTAAGTATACAATCATCAAGCATGACACTTATACTATTTCATATAAGCATGCCTATTTCATTTATGTCAAATCAAAACATGCATCATTTTTTAAATCAAAAAAACCACTTTTATTATCGTGAAAATCGATAATCCATAAATCATAAAAATCATTATGCATTATTTCGAAAGAAAACTCATTAAGCATGATCATTATGCATTACTTCAAATCAAACATGATTTCATTTCTTTTCAAAATATTTATCATGATAGGACATTCAAGGCAAAGAAATTATAAAGCATATTCATCAATCATTGTTTCATTGAACAATAAGGTATTTTCAACCAAATTCATTTTGTTATTTGTTATAGTCATGCATTTTTCTTTTTGGGTGAATCTATCTTTTCATGCTTAGTTTTCCATACAAAAGTCATGCATCATAATTAAGCATGATATTAAACTTCTTAATATTTTCATTAAGATATTAAGCATGGTTTCAATCAAAATAAAAAATCATCAAGATACACATTTTTTTCTTCTTAAGAAAATCATACATATAATCATTAGATTGAAATCTACCATTTTATTCCATTAACATAAAATATGATAATTTCATTATTATTTTCAAAATTACTAGAATGATAAGCATGATTCCTAATTTTCATATTTTAAATTTTTTAAATATTTAATTTTCAAAAATAATTATTCTAAAAAAAATACATCATGAAAAACATCAAGTAATATCAAAATAAATTAAGGGGGTTTCGATTACCTCATCGTTGAAAGCCGTTAAAGCGTAGTTTGCCACCTTGCCTTTATTGATTTTCTCCTCGTCTTCGGAGGAGCTCAATTCATCCCAATTTTTGTTCTTCTTGCATTTAAAGCAAGTAGTTCCGTTCCTTTTGCTTTATAATTTTTGTTTCATTTGTAGTTTAAGTTCACCATCACTTGAGCTTATGCTCGAGTGCTCTTCATGTGTTCTATGTCCCAAATCCTTCTTGTCCTTTGGAAGATTGTTCTCGAGTTCCCTTTTTATCATATTGTTCATTTCGTAGGTCATTGAGACCCAATTAGTTCTTCGAGTGGAAATATTTTAAGATCCTTGACCTCTTGAATGGCCATAACTTTTGGATCCTAACTCTTTGGAAGGGATCTTAGAATTTTAGTTACTAATTCAAAGTTAGAAAAATCTGTACCAAGAGCTTTAAGTCCATTGATGACATCTGTGAAACGGGTGTACATGTCTCCGAAGGACTCACTTAGTTTCATCTAGAAAAGTTCGTAAGAATGCACAAGAATGTTGATTTTGGACTCTTTCACTCGGCTAGTGCCTTCATGAGTGACCTCAAGAGTTTTCCAAATATCTTAAGCCGAATCATAATTCGAAACGCGATTAAATTCATTTTTGTAAGTACACAGTATAAGGCATTCATAGCCTTTGCATTTAGAGAAAACATATTCTTCTCCAAATCATTCCAATGGTTCATTAGAAGAGAAGACATTTCAAATCCATTTTTGACTATGTGCCATAAATTCAAATCCAAAGAAAGTAAGAAAACTCTCATTCGAGTTTTCCAATAAGTTGTAGTCTATCCCATTGAAAAAGGAAGGCCGAATGAGAGAGTAACCCTCTTGAAGGCCGAAAATGGTCATTTCTATTTGGGTGTTAAACCAAAGTAAAAAACTGTGGCTCTGATACCAATTGTTAGGATCGAAGCGGCACTAAGAGGGGGGGTGAATTAGTGCAGCGGATTAAAACTTGTAAATTTGAAACCGAATTCGTAAATGCAAGGAGATATCGATTCGATAATAAGTAGCTCAAGTAAAGTGAGAAGATGAAAACCGAAAGCTTTATTGCTATGTAATAATGGTTTCAGAAAGATAAATACTCACACATTCAAGGAAACACCAATTTAAAGTGGTTCGGTCAAAATGACCTATATCTACTTGCGAAGCCTTCTTCGATGAGGCTCCCAACTTTCACTAGCAAATCACTTTGAAGGGGAAGGACAAATACCCCTCTTACAACCTTTTACAAGTGGTTCACACTCTTACAAATTTTCAAGGAGAAAGAAGAAAGTGAACACTCAAGCAATTGAAAACAAGACTTGCTAAAGACTTTGCTAATTCTTTTTTCTTAATCTATTGCTTCTCAAAAGTTGTTATCTCTGCTGAGAATTGAGAGGTATTTATAGGCCCCAAGAAGATTTAAATTTGGGCTCCAAATTTGAATTGCTTTAGGGTTTCCCGGTGCTAGCGGTGCCACCGCTTGTTAGTGGCGGTGCCACCGCCTGTCAGTGTCTGACACTTACAGTGTACTAGCAGTGCCACCGCCCAGTCCGGTGATGCCACCGCCGAACCTCTTAGGTGCTGGACAGTGCCACCGCCCAGTCCGGCAGTACAACCGCCCGATCCTCGGGTTATGGGCAGTGCCACCGCCCAGTCCGGCGGTTCCACCGCCCGATCCTATGGGTCACTAGATGGGCTTCAAATCTAGCCCAAACTAGGTAATATCAGGCCCAGTTGGCCCCTAACCAGGATATAGGATTATCCCTTAATCCTAACCCTAATTATGTGCAAATTACACAACTGAAAACATAGTCCTAAGCAAGCTTTCAACCGGCAAACATCAAGTCTCCTTCCGGCAATCTTTCCGATGATCTTCCGACAGACTTCCGATACACCTTCGGATTTCTTCCGATGGACTCCCAGTAGGCTCCCGATCCTGTGACGAGTTCTGCAAGTAGCCGAGCCTTCTCAGTGATCTTCGTGAACCTCCGATGATCTCTTCGGCGGTCTTCCGAAAACTACGACAAGTCCTCAATTTCTTCTCAATTGGTTCTGGCAATATCTCCGACGAATCTTCAGACTCTCGAACACCCATCGAACTGGACTCTCGTAGACTTGCTTTATGTCTTCAAGCTATCGTAGTTAATCCTGCACATGTAAAACAAAAGTTCGATCTAGACAATTACTCCTAAGCAATTAATCAAGTTGTCTGGCATGCCATTGGTCCCTCGACGCTTCGTCTGATTCTTCGGCGCAATGTCCTCTCTTGCGGCCTATTGCCCAATCGGCCTGTTGACTTCGTAACTCCGATACCCTTGGTGCAATACCCGCTCTTCTTGGCCCAATGCCCGAATCCATAGCCCAAAACCTTCTGTCGATACGTCGACCAATCCACCGGCCCGACTGTCACGAACTTAGCTGGTTTTGCCTAAGTCGTGCGGCACCCTTGCGTGTCCGTCTGCAAAGGTCAGCCTCCCCAAAGCCTCCCATTGTCCCTTAGGACTAACAAAAGAGAGAATGAGTTAGAGAGAATGCCTCAATCGGGATCCACAAGCAAACATCTCCGAAAACACTTCATAGACAATGCAAATTACAAACAGACTTTACAAGCTCTGAACAGTTGCACAATAAAGGGTAAAATGGTCCATTATAGATCAAAAATCTCTCACACGTGTCCACATGACACAACTTTTATTTACCAACCTAAAGCGGCCACCAACCCAACTAAAATGGGACTATTAAGCCTTCGGTCGTCCCTTTACATGCTGTACAAAGCATGAACATACCAAAAGACGTGGGCATACATAAGCATTACATCAAACATCCTATTTTGAAGTTTGTCCGTGACATTCTCCCCCACTTATTCCTTCGACGTCCTCGTCGAAGCCTTTGTCAACACTGCAACTCCTCGCCTTTGCTGAGTCTTCAATCTTCTACTCCAGTTGCAATGTGCCTCTTGGCTCCCAGTTGCTCTCCGCTGCTGTTTTTGAGTAGTCGTACCTTTAATCTGCTATGCTGCTTCAACTCTCCAATGACTCTGACTCTAGTGTGGGGTTGGCTGAGTTGTGTTGATCCTTGTTGGTTCTTGTGGATCCTCCAGATGAAGGAAAAGACCATCCTTACTATGCGCTAGTCTCTCAAATGCTCATGCTGCTTGAACTGGGTAGATGCTTGTTGGAGCTTTAATGAGCATCGTCTCGCAAACTTCTAAAGTTTTTGGGTCCTTCCTCCATAAAATTTACCCATTGACTCTTCTTCACTTAGTTGTCACTTCCAAGTAGGTTTGCATCACTTTCATTTTCGATTGGCAGTTCGTTGGGAAATGAAGCGGACAATCTACTCTCAGTAGCACTGATCACTGTTGGTGAGGATTTGACAACTATTGTCTTCCATTATCTTCGAAGGGTCTTTGAACATGTGCAGAGCTCCTCTGCTAGATAGATAAGAGAATTGGGGTACTCGGTTTCGCCCAGTCTCTTAAGAGTTGAGAAGGCAAAGGTTACTTGACTTCGCCCACCTCCTCAAGGTTGTACTCCATGCATCGAGCTAGTTACTGGCCTTCGCCTGCTCTTTGCTCACACTTCTGAAGCACTTAGTGTTTCACTCCTTGCATTGAGTTAGTTATTGTGATTCACCTTCTCAATGCCATCGAACTTTTGGAATTCAGGAAGTTTTCACCCCAACTTGGAGTGATTCTCTCATAGGTTTGGTCGCCTCTGGGATTGTACCATCCTCTCCATCAACCCTACCGCCTACTCCACTGAGTAGCAAAGGTACAGCACTGCGTACTGTCTGCTTCGTTCCTTGGTCATGCACTCTTGCCTGACCCGAAGTCCTTCACTTTCAGCTATCATGATGAGAAGCTCGTTGATACCGGTCTTACGAAGATCCTTGGCCTCTGCACTTTAGCCTTGTCTCGGTACTTGGAGTTTGCCTCTGCATGCTCCACCTCCTCGGCCCCTTTCACGACCAAGCGCTCTCCCTCCATGAGAGCAAGGGATCAATGACTTTCACGGAAGTCCCGCCTCTGTAGTACCATGGCGTTGCCATGCCCATGGCCCTACTATCTGTTGCCTTGCATCTACATCCTTTTTCTTCACGATCAGTAGATATGTCTCCGTGGCACTCCTCTGAGTCCACCTCCATTCTAACTGATGCTTGATTTTGGGTAGCTAAGTCCCTCTAGACTCATCGTCGCTTCCTCACCCCTTCCGACCCCCTACTTCAACACCTCTGTGTTCTCCGAGCAGCTCTCTTTGGTCGATGGAAAGATAGACTGCAACTCCTATGCATGGCCTCTGCCATCGCATTATAGGGTTTGCACCAATTCTGTTCTCCTTAGCTTCTTGGTAGCAACGTTCGCTTACTCGACCTTGTCCTATGACATGTCGGGTTCCCTTAAGCGAATATGAGCTCTAGAGTAGTCCAACACTCCAACTGCTTCGATCATACCTCTGTATGATCAAGTCCCTCCCATGGGACTCACTGGTACTTATATTCGAACTTTTACCTTGGTGGAACCCAGCCCACATATGCTGATGACCAAGGTTTTCATCCGATGTAAAATTCGATGCACGCATGAAAGACCCGCCTCTGCGATACCATGGCCTTCATGATAAGACCCTAAAGTCTTATCGTCGCTCTGATACCAAATGATAAGACCCTAAAGTCTTATCGTCGCTCTGATACCAATTGATAAGATCCTAAAGTCTTATCATGGAAGAAAGAGGAGAAAAGGGAATGATAATGATCACTTCGAGGGGATCGGCCTCCTTGATCGCTTCGAGGGGATCGGTCCTCCTTGATCACTTCGAGGGGATCGGCCCTCCTTGATCGCTTCGAGGAGATCAGCCTCCTAGGGTTTGTCAAAAGACATAATAGTATTTTTCATAGATAACTGAAAAGAAGCAGTTACATCCTTATTTATAGAGTTCCACCCAGAGTCCATCAGGACTTGAACTCTAATAATAAATAAATATTAAATAAACCTCTACTTGACTCTAACTGAACCAAACCGACTCAATAAACAACTAGACTAAATAGACTCAATAAACAGTATTCAAAAGCTCAGAAAAAGGGTCATAACAGTTCCTCCCTCTTCAAATCAGCCTTGTCCTCAAGGCTGAGCAGCATCAATCTCGGGGAGCTTCTCTTTCAGCACTTCAATCATAGGCTATCTGCAACGCATCACAACCGGTTGATCAAGTATGGTCTCTGCTTTTTGACAGTGTAAGTAACAGGTCGATCTTTTAGTGTAGTAATCATTGCAAGAAACTCATGGCTTTTGCTATCACAAGTTAAAATCTGTCCATGAGTAATCTTTACTTCAAATCTGTCACAACCTTCAATGTGGTAAGCTAATCGGGCTGCAACTTTCCTGTCCATAAAATTATTAGTACTGCACGTATCAATCAACATAGTGACAGGCTGATGCTTCAAAGTTCCTCTGATTTTCATAATTTGTGGGTTAGCATAGCTAGCCAATGCATGCACTGTATATGTGATGGCTTCAATATCTTCATTAGTTTCCACACCTTCATAATCGGAGTCCAACTCTTTTGCTTTCGGTTCCTCTCCAATTGGCTCAATCATCATATGTTGCCCTTGTTTACATTGGTGCTACATACTCCATTTTTCATCATAATACAAACCCCTTGTTGATCTTTCCTTGCTAATTTTTTTCTAATATAGATTTGCAAATGAGATCGCAGCTATCATAGTATGGGGTTGATGAGTCTTAACTTCACACCGGATCTTTGGAATAAGCCCTTCAATAAATGTATCCAGAAGTTGTCGGTCCGACCAATCTCTAGCTTGATTTGATAATCTTTCAAACCTACTATGATATTCTAACACTGTAGAAGTTTGATGAATTTTGGCGAGTTGGCAATCAACATTCTCATATTCGGATGGGCCAAAGCGAACAAGAAGCCCTCTTTTGAACTGCTCCCACGAAGGAACTCCGTGGAAAGTTTCATACCAATCGTACCACTTGAGTGCATCTCCCTCGAGCTGGATTGAAGCCATTTCTACCTTGGATTCTTCTGGGGTTCTGTGAAAATGGAAAAAATTTTCTGCCTTAGAGATCCAATTGGTCGAATCTCCATCTTTCTATCTTGGAAATTCCATCTTCATGTGTGAGTAATTTGTGTCACAATCTTGGGGCCCTTTTCCTGTATTTTCATATCTGTGCAACGTAGAACTTGAGCCCCCATTTTGTTGAAATTTGCTGAGGTTCTCTAGTAGGCTTTTTTTGGAATCATTAAGTGTTTCTTGCAATCGGTTCTCAATTCTGATTTCCAATGCTTCCATTTGTTCTTTCACCGAGTTATCAGTGGCCATTGCGTAAGACTATAAATCAGTAATCTCAACTCCTGTTTTTGGTGTCGGTCAAGGGCATCAACACTGTCAATGCGAAGTTGCCAAGGAGGTGGACGCCAAGGCCAGTGCTGCGGTCGCTACGTTGGCGGAAGAGTAGCTGCCCTGTTTCTATCGCTGCGTGAGGTAAGAGCGTCGGGGTTGGAAGGCGACTGCGTTGATGTGGCTGTAGCTGCTGTGACCCAAGGGGCGATCGGCGAGCAACGGGGTTGAGGCTGTGGTGATGGCAACCTATGGTGATGGCAACCTGTGGTTGTGGCAGAATATGCTAAGCAAGGGGGAGGCGGCGTTGATGCGGCCGAGGTTAAGAAGAGGAATCGGTGTTGCGTGCGCTGCTGGGGTTGAGGCAAGGCAACGTACTTGCTGCGGTTGCTGCGTTCGCTGTTGGAGGGCGGCTTCTGCAGAACGAGGGGTTGGTCGTTGGCTGGGAGCGACGAAGGTGGTTACAATCGGCAGCTACGATAGCAGAGGGTGCCACTATTTTTGTTGCTACGTGGTGGTTGCTACGTACTCTGTTTTTGTCACACCACCGAAGGAGTTGGCCAGAAGGATCACGAGCGGTTGAGGAGAAGGCTGCAGTGGCTGGCAGTAGCGGTGGTCGCTGGCCGGAGCACAGCATTGGCGGTGGAGAAAAAGGCAGCGAGCGTCGTCGCTGGCCGAGAAGTTGCGATGCTGGAGATGGGAAACAGGGTGCTCTATTTCTATCGCACCACAGCCGAAGCCGCTGGCGATGCTGGCAACGGCAGTGCAGCGGTGATCGTGCGGCCGAGAAGCAGCGGCAACGGTGGAGAAGGAGGAGTCGGTGGTGTCACGGTTGGGAACAAGGGCAACTGGTGAGTTGCCTTGTTTCTGGCACTACGGATGCAGAGCAAGGAGGATCGGCTATTGGGAGGCGTGCGGCGGTCATCGCACGGTGGCCCGCAGTAGTGATGGGTCGGCTGGGCGGCGACGGTGCTAGAGGGAAAGAGGAGTGCTGGAGGCAGCGCTGCTGGTGGAGGCGCGGCTGCGATCGACGAGGGGTTGTGGCAACAGAGGTACATTGTTTCTGCAACCGTTGCAACGAGGGGCTGCGGCAACCGGCGGCTGTGGCTGCGACCCAAGGGGGGGCACGGCTAGAGTTGCGGTTGGGAGGCGGGCGACGGTGATCGATCGGCCGGGAAGCAGTAGCGGCGGTGGAGAAGGAGTTGCCTTGCAACGGCGGTAGAGAAGAGGAGCAGGGCTACGGCGGAGTGGGACGCTGGCAGCGTCGTCTCCTGGCAGCGATGGTGGCTCGGGTGGGAGGCGGCGGTGGACTCTGGCCGGAAGTAGGGCAAAGTCGGTTGCTGGCCGGAGAGCAACAACGGGCGGCGGGTGGGCTGTCCGGAAGCAGGGGAAGTAGGGGTGCGTGGCTGTGGGCGGTTGCTGCTTCTTCTTCTCTCTTTCTTTCTTTCTTTCTTTCTTTCTTTTTTCTTTCTTTCTTTCTTTTTTTTTTTTTTTGATAGCTACGGCAGCGAGAACGCTAAGGATCGCCGCTCTGATACCAATTGATAAGACCCTAAAGTCTTATCATCGCTCTGATACCAAATGATAAGACCCTAAAGTCTTATCGTCGCTCTGATACCAATTGATAAGATCCTAAAGTCTTATCATGGAAGAAAGAGGAGAAAAAGAAATAATAATGATCACTTTGAGGGGATCGGCCTCCTTGATCGCTTCGAGGGGATCGGCCCTCCTTAATCACTTCGAAGCGATCAAGGAGGCTGATCCCCTCGAAGCGATCATTATCATTCCCTTTTCTCCTCTTTCTTCCACGATAAGACTTTAGGATCTTATCAATTGATATCATAGTGACGATAAGACTTTAGGGTCTTATCATTTGGTATCAGAGCGACGATAAGACTTTAGGGTCTTATCATTTAGTATCAGAGCGACGATAAGACTTTAGGGTCTTATCATTTGGTAGCTCTTTTTTTTTATAGCTACGGCTGGGAGGCGGGCGGCGGTGATCGATCAGCCGGGAAGCGACGGCGGTGGTGGAGAAGGAGTTGCCCTGCAGCGGCGGTAGAGAAGAGGAGCAGGGCTGCGGTAGAGTGGGACACTGGTAGTGTCGTCTCATGGCAGCAGTGGTGGCTCAGGTGGGAGGCGGCGGTGGACTCTGGCCGGAAGTGGGGCAGAGTCGGTTGTTGGCCGGAGAGCAGCGACGGGCGGCAAGTGGGCTGGCCCTCTGTTAACTAGAAGAAATGGAAGATCGTAGAAGAAATGGAAGAAATGGGGATGCTCTGAGACCAAATGATAAGACCCTAAAGGTCTTATCGTCGCTTTGATACCAAATGATAAGACCCTAAAGTCTTATCGTAAAAAAGAAGAAGAGAAAGGGGATTATCACTTAGAGGGGATCGGCCTCCTTGATCGCTTCGAGGGGATCGGCCCTCCTTGATCGCTTCGAGGGGATCAACCTCCTAGGGTTTGTCAAAAGACATAATAGTATTTTTCATAGATAACTGAAAAGAAGCAGTTACATCCATATTTATAGAGTTCCACCCAGAGTCCATCAGGACTTGAACTCTAATAATAAATAAATATTAAATAAACCTCTACTTGACTCTAACTGAACTAAACCGAATCAATAAATAATTAGACTAAACAGACTCAATAAACATTATTCAAAAGCTCAGAAAAAGGGTTATAACACTTCACTCCTTGAATCTATAGCCCTTCTTGCCGTCGTGTTGTTCACCGAAGTGGAGCTTCCAGTAGCTCCTGATCATACCTCCATATGATCTAGTCCCTCACGGGACTATGTCGTGTGTATCGCATTTGCCACGAACTGTTCCACCATGATCCGCTGCACCATGTCGCCTCCTGGTGACATCTCCATTGCATTTTGATCCTTGTGGGATGAACTCGAATTGTGATCCCTCCATGTGTGGCCTCTGCCAATACATCGCAGGGTCTCTTCCATCTTCGATTTTGTTTGCTCCTTTGGCAATCGACCTTCATCCACCCACTCTTGGGTCACACCTAGATGAAGCACCGCTCTAGGACAGTCCGTCACCTAGTAGCTCCCAAAGTCCACCGACTTCGCTATAATTAGTGCACCATTGTTTGGATCCTGGGCCTCTGCCCTGACCAGCACAATCTCCACTGCGCTCTGCTTCCTTCATGGCAACTTGAATGGCAACACTATGGCATATTCTTCAAGAGTACCCGCCTCTGCATCCTCTTGCCCCATGCTAAGGCCTTCTGAACCCAACTTCGCCTCCATAAATTGAGTCGCCTTAGTTCCTCTATCAAATGCTCCTCCGAGATAAGGTGTATGTGCCCAGAAGTTCCCTTCGTCTTTGGCACCATGCAAGATGAGTCCACTCCGTCAGAATGAATGACCCATGGAACAACATGATCCTGCTCTTGCCTCTGCAAGAGTTCATGTCCTTGACCTTTGTCCAAGGAAAGCACTATGCCTCCGCTCCATGTTCCATCTTCTATGCTGACTCCCTTTATGCGGCTTGGGTACTTCACCAAGTTACACCCAAGTTGCTCCGCTCCTCGTTTTTGCATTGAGTTGATGGTGGCCCTCGCGCCCACCATTCCATGAGTCAGCCCTCCCTTGAGTTCGATCTCCATATCGACTCCAAGTGTGCCTTCATTTGTGTTACTTTGGGTCGCTCCCCCACTTGATCTCGTAATGCATCTACCAATGCATTCTCTCGAGCGAGATCATGCGATGACTCCTCGCCGCTTGCTCAGTCCATTGAGCTTCATGGAGTTGTTGTTTGTTGAGGTACTCCTCCTCAACTTGTGAGGTCCGTCCCACATGACTCTCCCTCTGGAGAGCCGGGACTTATCCCTCCTGGATAACTGTCCCGTTGGAGCAATATCTCTCTTCGTTTCGGAGACCACCATCCCCTTGGACTACTCTGATCTACTGAACAAACTGTGCATTGTTCTGCCTTCTGTAAACACCCTTGCTAGATTGTGACTCCACGTTAATATAGCCCCCGTTGCACCACTTAAGGCCTAGCAACATGCTGAACTCGTTGCACACTTCAGCCTCCTACGAACGTATCCTTCACATGCTGAAGAGAAAGTTTCAATGCTCCATAGAGCCGAGTTTTGGTCGCCTTGGGATGGCCGTGAACATTCCATCGTCCGCATACAAGCCCATGCATGAGTACCGAATTCTTTGAGTTAGCAATTCCCCTCACCTCTGTGAGCTTTGTACAACTCTTTCATTCACTGAGCAACTCATTCCACCTTGGATGGTCTCATCCTTTACCAAGCACCTCGTTTGCCTCGGGCACCATCAAGTATAGTTGTCAACGTTGAGCCATAGCTCAAACTCAGCCATCCCAACCTTTGTGCACTCCGCATTCTTCCAAGCTTGTCTGTTCTTGTGGTGCCTCTTGCGCGAAGGGTTGGCCATTCCTTTGAATGTCAATCTCAGATGCCCGCTCCTCCGAGAGACTCCTTTTCCCTACATCTCTATGCTCGTTTTCCCCCAAACGGTCGCGTGTGTGCTGACTGCCCTCAACGCAGCCCCGTTAGGTCCCCCACGTTAGCATGATAAGTGTTTCTATGAGTGCTTGTCCCACTCTGATACCATCTGTCACGGACTTAGCTAGTTTTGCCTAAGTCGTGCGGCACCCTTGCGTGTCCGTCCGCAAAGGTCAGCCTCCCCGAAGCCTCCCATTGTCCCTTAGGACCAACAAAAGAGAGAACGGGTTAGAGAGAACGCCTCAATCGGGATCCACAAGTAAACATCTCCGAAAACACTTTATAGACAAAGCAAATTACAAACAGACTTTACAAGCTCTGAACAGTTGCACAACAAAGGGTAAAATGATCCATTATAGACCAAAAATCTCTCACACGTATCCACATGACATAACTTTTATTTACCAACCTAAATCCGCCACCAACCCAACTAAAATGGGACTATTAAGCCTTCGGCCATCCCTCTATATGCTGTATAAAGCATGAACATACCAAAAGACACGGACATACATAAGCATTACATCAAACATCCTGTTTCGAAGTTTGTCCGTGACACGACGTCCAATCTTCTAACATGTTCCTCCAGCACAACATGATTTTCCTGTTTTAATTGTCTCATCCTGATCGAAGCATCCTGTGTCACTCAAAACGAAGATTAAATCATAAACACATATCAAGTGGTTTCATCATCAAAATATGAGATTCAACATCTTTGAGTATCAGTTGGATCGGATCAGGAAACCTCCCTCGACCCTAATCTTTATACAGGTGGCACCTCAAGAGCATAATACTTATACCTTAAAAACATAATACTTATATCTCAAATACATATATGAGTATGGATCATATCAGACTAGTCAGGAAGTGAATGATATTTTCTCTTAGTATATACTAGTTCTTGCTTAATTTTCTATTGTTTATTTGTTCAAATATGTTTTGTAATATATTGTGAAGCTAAAGCAATTTTGGATCACTTATTAGTGGTGATGCAACTAAGAGTAACAAAAAGTCATATTAAGACCGATACAAAGCTCTTGGTTGATGTTCTTAATAAGGCCTCTTAACCTCCTTGGTCAATTTTAAATAGGTGTAGGAACATATTTCACTCTTTGATTTTTCTGATGATGTTCATAGTACATATGTATATAGGGAAGCAAACAAACCTGCACATTGGCTTGCTAACTAGGTTCGATTGCATAGGATCATTACCCTTTGGCAAGATGGATTGGCCTACCTCTTTTGAGGATTAACTTTATGTTGATGTGCAGGGTTTTTTTTAGGATCAACTTTATGTTGATGTGCAGGGTTTTTATAGTACTGGTATGATTTTACAATAAATTCCTTTTTTTGAAAAAAAAAATTTAATACACTCGGTGGGAGCAGACCTTCTCATACTACTTAGGCATTTGAATTGAAATGGTGGGGTTGCTGTTAGTGTAAACAACCTTAAGCCGTGGCCTCGGGACCGACGCGGCTTGGTTCGGGTCCGGATGACGGGAATCTCCCTGGGACGTTCCTCGAGACTACTGAGGTGGCCGATTACGGTAGTCCGATCGGGACGGGATCACCGTTTCCTCCAGGCAAGAACTCCTCGCTTGCACGCCCAGTGGGGACCTTCGGCTTCGTACCTACACAAAGGTCGGGTCGGGGAGCTCGGCCCGACCTCTTCGACGATCAAGTCAGTGGATGGTAAAGGGGGTTTCTTTAGTTAAGTTGTCTCCTCTCCCTCTTTCCGTTTAGAATGCGAGGGTATTTATAAGGAAGCTTACTGTTTCCTGATGTGCCCGCTTACAGGGGCAGGCTCATACTCCTGGTAGCGTCTGACACTGGTGTTGGCGTGACGTGAAGGACTAAGCCTAAGCAGGATGTTTAATGTGCCTCGGTCGACGTTCCAATCCGTTTGACCAGGTGGTGTCAGGTCAACCGAGGCGTCATCTAGGGCAGTTGACGTCAACTCGAGTCTTATCGCCATTATTACCCTCATCATATTCCCCCCCCGAAGGAAGCTATGCGTCGGTTGCTGTAAAAGGGGGGTCTGATGTATGGCTTTGACTTTGAGAAACTGTCCCAGCCGGGCGTTTTGCCGGTCCGTTGCCAGGGGTGTGGGAATCGTGGAGTTTAGCAACTAAGAAGGGTTGGATGTGTAGCGGTGACCCCGGGTAGTATACGGCCGAGGAGCACACTCTGTAGAGCAGGCCGAGCAGAGGTTGTGGTCTCGGGGAGCATGGAGCCGAGGAGCACGACGCAGGCGGGCTGGCCGCGCAGGTGTGGTCTCGGGGAGCATGGAGCCAAGGAGCACGATGCAGGTGAGCTGGCCGCGCAGGTGTGGTCTCGGGGAGCATGGGGCCAAGGTCTCGGGTAACATGCGGCCGAGGAGCACGACGTAGGCGGGCAAGCCAGGCAGGTGTGGTCTCGGACAACATGCGATCGAGGGACACGGCTCAGGCGGGCATGCCGCGCTGAGGTGGACTCGGGCAGTCTACGACCGAGCCGTGCAGATACAGAAGGGGGTTAGGCAGAAGTTAACCGCGAGCCGGGAGACAGTCAGGTAGATACTGAGCCTTCGCTCGGAAGAGACTGAGGCAGGGCCTAGATTCCTTTTACGAGGACTACATCGGATAGCCACCGCGGGTGTTTGACTTCTTCTATGGAGCCCGCTGCCAAAAGTCGCTCCTTCTCCTCATGGCCACCCAGGACTCCGCCGCGATGTACTGGTTAGCCCGCTGGAGCATATCTAGTACTGTGGTGGGGGGTCGCTCCATGAGGGACCAACAGAATCTGGAAGGTCGCAGGCCTGTCATAAACGCCTGCACTAACAAAGAGGGATGAGCGTCCGGCAACTCCCGGATTTGTGTTGTAAAGCGATTCACAAAATGGGAGAGGGGCTCGTCCTCCCTTTGGTTGAGTCCGAGGAGCAGTGCAACGGACGGCTTTGGCTGGGCGTAGGCTAAGAAATTAAGCTCGAAGTCTTCGACGAGCTGATCAAAGGAGGTGATAGTCCCGGTCTTCAAGCCGCTGTACCATGTGTGGGCCGGCCCCCTCAGGGTGGTGGGAAAAGCCCTGCACATCAAAGCATCAGAAGTTCCATACAGTGCCATCTAGGCACGGAAAGCGGCTACATGGTCCATTGGGTCGGTGGAGCCGTCGTAAGCGTCCAGGGAGGGGAGTTGGAAGTTCGAGGGGACTGTCTGATCCTGTATCTCGGGTGTGAATGGAGACCCTTGGTGTGCATCCTCCCCGAGCTCTCCCTTTGACCTGCGAACCTCCTTCTCCACTACGTCGAGCCGCTGACTAACAAAGCGTAGCTGGGCTCGCAGGGAGTCCGTTGAATCGGAAGATAATGCCTCAGGTTCCGGGCGGCCGCTCGGGTTTTCCATCACTCGATCCCCGAGTGGGGTCGATCGGACCCGAGGCGAAGTAGGGAACTCCGGAAGTGGCGTGTGGGCCCGAGCGGGCGGCTCCTGTTGCCGCAGTGGTTGAATCGCAAGCGGGTGCGCTGGATGAGAAACGAGTGGGATAACGGTTTGCACCATACTTGTCAGAGCTCGGACTTGATGGGCGAGGTCCAGAAAGGCTTCGGACGACACGGGCGACGGGTCGGCTGGGGCACCTTCGGGCGGCGACCAGCCCGGGTCGTTGAATACCCACCAATAGCGCTCTGAGGTCGTGGCAGGGTGTTCATCACGAAGATCTCCGTGCGGGGGATGTTCCCCTGAAGCTCCAATCGGATGTGACCCCTCAGCCACAGGTTCGTCCGAGCCAATCGGGTGATCCCTCGACATCCCGGCCCTCTTTCTAGCACCAAAATGTTAGTGTAAACAACCTTAAGCCATGGCCTTGGGATTGACGCGGCTTGGTTCGGGTCCGGATGACGGGGATCTCCCTGGGACGTTCCTCGAGACTATTGAGGTGGCCGATTACGGTGGTCCAATCGGGACGGGGTCGTCGTTTCTTCCGGGCAAGAACTCCTCGCCTGCGCGTCCATTGGGGACCTTCGGCTTCGCACCTGCACAAAGGTCGGGTCGGGGAGCTCGGCCCGACCCCTCCGACGATCAAGTCAATGGATGGTAAAGGGGGTTTCTTTAGCTAAGTTGTCTCCTCTCCCTCTTTCCGTTTAGAATGCGAGGGTATTTATAGGGAAGCTTACTGTTTCTTGATGTGCCCACTTGTAGGGGGCAAGCTCGTACTCCTGGTAGCATCTGACACTGGTGTTGGTGTGGCGTGAAGGACCGAGCCTGAGCAGGATGTTTAATGTGCCTCGGTCGACGTTTCGATCCGTTTGACCAGGTGATGTCAGGTCAACCGAGGCGTCATCTGAGGTAGCTGACGTCAACCTGAGTCTTATCGCCATTATTATCCTCATCAATTGCTGCAGCAAAAAAAAAACCCAATGATTTAAGACTTTCAGTTTCGATGACTAATGATTAAATCCTAATGATTTAATCTATAATGAACGTGCTAAGTTTTTCGTCGACACAACAATACGATGAGCCGTAACAGACATAGAATAGGATTTTGAATTTGGGCTTGATTTTGGAGGCCGAGCAGAACTAAAGTTTTAGTTGGATGTGAACCATGAGTTCTAATTGGATCGAGTTCGGGATAAACCACCTCCGACCCATTTACACCTCCGCGGACGGCGGATCACCATGTCCCTCCCTCTTCGACCTTTTCCCAATCCGATCACCTCTAACCGCAGGTCTCGCAGCCGGTGGCACGTGCCATGTCAAGTGGTTCTAAGCCGAAAGTAGCAGTCTCAATCCGAGAAAAGCTTGGAAGGTCACAATCCCCTATTGTCTTAATCGTTACCTCCTCCCGCACCCCAAGCAAACCTTTTATAATCACCACTATCCCCTATTGTCTTAATCGTTCTCTATTCCTTCCTCCCCCTCCACCCTCAGCCTCCCAGACACTGTTCCGATTGTATTCTTGTCACTTCTTCCCCTGCCAGAGACCAAAGCGGCTATCTCAGGTGCTCCTCCTTTCACATTCCTCACGCTCGTCTTACTAATTTGTAGCCTCTTTCTCTTAGATTTGCCCCGTGTGATTCCTCATTTTATTCGATTGGGTTTGTTGGTAATATCTCGTTTCTGTTTTCTTTTAGGAATATCGTCAAGCAGGTCGTCGTTTGGATTATGATCTTCGTGGTTCTTGATTGGGTGCTCATGATGCTTGTTTTTTAATGTTCTACATAAGCTGTAACCATATGTATATAGCAGTTTTCGTGGATAGATCCACTCGTGCGGTAATTCTCGTGTAAGCATTTCGTCGAGCATGAAGTGGCATTGCTTTTTCTAAGATGGATTTGTTGTTTTCTTCTTTCTGTGAACTAAGATTATGGTTGTCGTCACTAGCAATTGTGGTGATACTGTGAAAGAAGCTTTATTGGTCACTTTGCCACGCAACCTGTTATAATATTGCTGTGCGGATACACCCTATAACTGTACTTCGAGTAGAGTAATTTTTTTACTGTGGCAACAAGTCCATTTCCTTGTAATATCTGTATTAAAGTTTATTTCATTGTGCAATGAGGGATAATTGATTTATACATGGTGCTAGACTTTATTATTTACGGCAGTATCAGTAAGTTGATCTGACTCTATTTGTGTTTCTAATTTAGGTGAGACTTAAGTTAATATTTTTTGTGAATTGATAGTGACTCTTTATCTGAAGATGCCCTTTAACACTTTGGTGCTTGGATGATGTTCAAAACCATGGACATAAAAGAAATATAGTTTTCCTACTATGAAGCGGACCTTATGTGTTTTTCAGTAGTGGAGTAAGGTTTGCAATGCCATCATATCATAGACATAGCTGGTTTTGCCTAAGTCGTGCAATATTTTTATTTGTCCGTCGTAAAGGCTCAGCTTCCTCATAACCTTGTAGTTTACAAAAGAGAAGACGGGTTAGTAGAAGTGTTAAACTCGGGACCCAACAAGTAAACATTTCAACAAACATTTGATAGAAAATGCAAAATATGAAGATGAACTTCGTAAGCTCTGAATGATCATATAACAAAGGGTCTAAGACAGTCTGCCGTGCCCAAAAGTCCGCATGAACAAGTGCCCATATGACACAATGACGGAACCAAGGGACGAACCAACCCAAGACACTACCCCAGAGGCCCATCTAGTCATGTGCCACCTAGGTAGCCCCAAGGGGTTGAGATAGCTACCATTTTTGGCCACTATCTACTCATGGAAAACATCTAAAATGACTGGTTGGAGGCCTTGTTTTTGGGCAGTTTTACCTTTGCGCAACGACCACAAATATGCTGTGTTTACAAACCTGAAAAAGCCATAAAATCCAACCAAAATGGAGCTGCTAAGCCTATTATCCCCTTGTAGACTGTTTAATGCATGAACAAAACCAAAGGGCAAGGACATCCATAGACATTACATTGAACACCTTCCCCTTAAACTGTCCGTGACAATCCGGAATGGTATGTTACAAGCACTATTTTCCAGTCTGACAGCTTACCAGTACACAGACCTGTGTAAACCGTGTGGTACATCCGATATTGGACCTTTACCGGGCGGTACAATCCCTGTATCACCCAATATAGGATCGTACTGCCTGGTGTAGAGCGGTATAGGCTCTGAACCAAGTAGTTTCCTTTTTTATTTTGTAAGCCTTTTTAGGCTTTTTTCAAGACTCGTCAAGTAACAGCCTCCTGACACTTGGTACGACATTGGCATGGACCGATATCGTGCTGGTCTGAGCTCTGATGAGTACGATACCAGTATGCAAAACTGCAAACCTTGGTTGAGAGGTTAATGAACTATTTTGTGAATAGAAATTAAATAGAATATATCACATATGTTTTGTTCTACACAATATGTGTGCCCAAATAAATCTCAGGTCGATTTGATCTACTTGTGTTTGTATTCAGGATTTAAAAGCATCTATCTGTGCTATCTTGTAATTGTGTACTGATTCTCATTGATCTGCAAAATTCCTGATATTCATGATTTGCATATGACCTTTTTTTCCATTGGGAGATCCTTGATGCTGAATTGACACCCCTTACAGAGTGTCCTTAGCTGCTATCTGGTCAGGAAATTTTCATCAATTGTGGAGCAGTCTCGGAAGTAATTCAACTATCAAGTTTCTCAGGTTTGGTACTGAATGGGTCATATATGTTTTGTTCTAAACAATATGTTTGCTTAAATAAATCTCATGTTGATTTGATCTACTTGTGTTTGTATTCAGGATTCAAAAGCATATATCTGTGCTATCTTGTAATTGTGTACTGATGCTTGTTGATCTGCAAAATTCCAGATGTTCATGATTTGCAATATGACCTTTTTTCCATTGGGAGATCCTTGATGCCAAATTGACACCCCTTACAGAGTGTCCTTAGCTGCTATCTGGTCAGGAAATTTTCATCAATTGTGGAGCAGTCTCGGAGGCAATTCAACTATCAAGTTTCAGGTTTAGTACTAAATGGGTCACATATGTTTTATAAGTCTCATGCTGATTTGATCTACTTGTGTTTGTATTCAGGATTTAAAAGCATATATCTGTGCTATCTTGTAATTGTGTACTGATGCTCATTGATCTACAAAATTTCAGATGTTCATGATTTGCATATGACCTTTTTTCCATTGGGAGATCCTTGATGCTGAATTGACACCCCTTGCAGAATGTCCTTAGCTTCTATCTGGTCAGGAAATTTTCATCAATTGTGGAGCAGTCTTGGAAGCAATTCAACCATCAAGTTTCTCAGGTTAAGTACTAAATGTGTCCCTGACAAATCATTTGATGCTAGGAGATGCCCACTACGACAGTTGACAAATGTAGTAGAAGAACTGAGACAGGAGCCACAGAGTTTTATTACATCATGTGGCTGCCATGACTGGAGACTTGAGAAAGTGACAATTGCGTCAACAACAAATTTGAATACCCATCAGCAAGAAATTCATGAACTTAAAGCTGTTCAGTGTTACAATATCCAAGAAAGTACTCTCAAGAAATCTGTTGACCGTCCTGCAACTATCCTCGTTTTTGATATTGAAACCACTGGGTTCAGTCATCAAAATGAAAGGATTATTGAGTTTGCACTTCGTGATCTTATTGGTGGCAAGAACAGTACATTCCAAACCCTTGTAAATCCTGAAAAAGATGTACTGAATGCATTTGTTCATGGAATTGACACATCTATGGTCAACAGGCGTGATGTCCCAACGTATGTATCTCTAATCTTGAAGGATTCAGATTTGCTTATCTTCTTGCCAGTATTTATGTTGGAGCAAACAAATCAATTTACAGAATTCTCAAATGTGGACCTCTGGAAGCTGCTTTTATCTAGCAAGTTAAAAATTAATGTTGCTGTTGAGTGTTATTAACTAGACAAAGAATTTTTAACAACATGATTTTTTTAATTAATTGCTTTCATTTTTTTTTATTGTGCTAGAATTAGTAATCATATTGTCTCAATTATTTTCAGTCACATGAAATCAGATATGCATGCACATGCACAATTTATCAGGCGTATGCAGACAATACTGTTCAACAGTTTGGAATATTTGTTTTGATCTTCATAGTTGTAAGCCATGTGCATGATTTGGAAAAGTTTATATTTGTTTTAAGTGATGTTGTATCTTAAGGCTTCATATTGTATGTTAAGGCTCTGTTTGATTTTTCTTTTTGAAATATGCATTATGTAGTGGGTATTGCACTTTCCTTTGGATTTTAGTTTAGTTATCTGATCACAGGCAATTTTTTGTTGTCGTTCATCAGTCAAGGAGGTCCTTATTGATGGCATGATACATAAAATCATGGTATCTTGCAATAGAAATATGAAGCAATTACTATAAGACTGTAATTTTGCTTTGTGATATTATGTTACAGCATATTGGAAGTTGTGATGGGAACAAAAATTGTTGTATTAACTAAGGTACTGCATTTATTTTGAGGGCAATCATTGCTGTTATTGTTTTTTTGAAAGATGATTGGCTGCTGATATCCAGCATGTGTAATACATGTGAAAAATGCTTTTGAAGAAACATTTGCTTTATATAACTTTTTCTGAACTTTTGATATTTCATGTCTATGCTGGTGCTTTGAAGAGCTTCTTTAATAAATTTTTTAATTCCTGTATCTTGCTTTCATTATGTTAACATAGATTTAGGGAGTTGCTTCCTGTCCTACTTCAATATGTTCGGAGCCGCCAAGTGGCAGGAAGGCCGGTTTTGTGGGTTGCTCACAATGGACGTAAGTTTGATGTACCTTTCATCATCAAAGAATTCCAGCGCTGTTTGGTGGAGATTCCAGCAGATTGGATGTTTGTTGACACTCTTCCTCTTGCACGCCAATTGATGAAGCCAGATGGTAGGTCATTGTTTTATCTATTTTATTTCTTCTATGGTAAATCTCTTTCCAGTTTAAAATTTGTTGATTGTATTTTAATGCCAATGTACATTGCACGGTTTTTAATTTCAATATGTACTGCTCGGTATAGGTGGTGTACCGGTCCAAGAGCCTCTCGGCATGCTGACCGCCTGCTACCGAGTGGTACCAAATCTTTGCCCTCGTAGCGGGTGATATGGGGCTGTATCGGGTGGTAACTGTCAAAATTTTGACTATTACTGACCTATACCGAGCATTACCGATCAATTTCAACCATTACCAACCTATACCAGGCGGTAACGGTCGAAATCGACCGTTACTGACCTTTTAGCTATTTTAGCTAAAATAGCTGAAAACACTAATACAATATGTATTAGAGTTTTCAGCTATTTTAGGTGTACCATTCGGTTCGCCTTGGCATACCGTCAGTATGCCTCGGTACGTATTGTACTGATCAACACTCGGTATATAAGTACAGATCAAAATTGTGAACCTTGGTTTATTACACTAACCAGAATAAAAGAGTATTTCAACAGAAATAATATACTCCCTTCTATTTGATAACTCCTAGAACCTATAGCTTCAAGAATATGTTCCGATGTCTAACTATTGTTGTGGTCATTATTAAAACAATTAGCTCTTAAATAGACATGCCATAGTTTTTGTCTTATTTAATTAGGTCACATTTAGTTCTTCATTTTACAAGTAAGTTACTAGAAACATATGGCGGTGTAGGTCACAAGCCATAACTATCACTTGAGTTTCTTGATTAGTTAGTGTCATGCAGATTGCAATAACTGTAAAATCTAGAAAGAGTTTTGGCAATTCTTGGATTTTAGTGTATTATTTTAGGTTAAATTTTTTTTTATCTTGATATATGTCAATTTAGGATTATCTTGATATATGTCAATTTAGGGTTATCTTGAAAGTCTATATTGCATTTTTATAATCTGTATAGCATTTCTATTCTACCGTTTCTACCGTCTTGTGCAGTCAAAATTTGTTAGATTTGCTTTGTGAATGTAATTGGCTGATAATCCATGAGAATTGAGACGATACTTCAAATTTCAGAAATAACTTCAAGTTCAATATGTTATCTCGATCTTGATTCTCTTACACCTTTAATCCCCCTGGTGGATATGCCTCTATCGCATAGTTATTCAGGAAATCTTGATAGGTTAAACGTATTTAGGATGCTTTGGATTTGACCAGGGTTAGACAGAATCAGGAGGTTTGGATTAGGCTTATATGGGTTTGGATCATAAATAGGTTAGACGCAATAGTCCCTGAGTGAAAATTTATTCAGCAGGTTCTGTTCTACAACCTTATACAATCAAATCTTGTTCAGATTTGCTTTGTGAATGTAATTGGCTGGTAAATCATGAGTAAGGCCTACAGAGGAACAGAAAATAGTTGGGAAATTAAAACATGACCATTGAGACGGTAATGAATATTTTGAATTTCAGAAATAACTCCAAGTGCAGTATGTCATCTCGATCTTGATTCTGTTATTCATCCTTAATCACCCTTGTGGATATGACCCTATCATGTGGTAATTCAGGAAATCTTGCTAGGTTAAACTCATTCAGGATGCTTTTGATTTGACCAGGGACATCAATACTTGACTTCAAATCTATAAGAACCCAACACGACTAGCGGGTATCTTTTAGGCTTATATGGGTTAGGGTCACAAACAGATTAGACACAATAAGCCCAAGTGGTAAAAAATTTTAGGAATTGGCACAACTGACCTGAATCAACCAATTGATTGTCTTGTTATATGTGTTAAACATGCCATTTTTAGATAAGTTTGTGAATGTTATTATTATAAATAGGTCTTACTGGATTGATTATTGTCTGTGTCAAGTTTAGGTATGTAAGTATTTCAAATCTTGTTAAGAATGGGTTAATCATGTTATCCTTTATGTGATTCACATTGACTGAACTGAGTTCTAGTTTGCTCTTTGACATGATTGATAGATCAGGTTAAGGCATGGTATACTTAAGTTAACCTGAAGTGACCTGTTGACACCCCTAGATCTGACCTGATTTTGCCAAATTTGAGCCTAGCACTAGTTTAGGATTAGTTGAATTTGGAACAGACTCTCAATAAATCACGTGCAACTCTTAGCTCTATATAAACACCAGTGATGTTTGTGCTTCTACTGTACTTCAGTATCTTTTACTGGTTATGGGAAACAAGGAATCAAATACTAATTGGACTGCTACAAACCAAGGATCATTCAGGACCATATAGGATGGTGTTGGTCAGTAAGTGTTTACTATATTTTTTTTGTTGATATCAGGCGGTATGAATCGGTAATCTGATATATCCATATCATACTGAGATAATAGGTCATTGAAAATTTGAAATCAATATCATATCAAGATCTAAATACTTGATGGGGAATCGGGAAATAGCCAAATATATGTCAAGGTTAATCAGTAACTTATGTGATTTAATTGAATCTGTTTTGTTTCTTCTTTAATTTTGCAGGAACAAAGCTTACTTCCTCCTCATTAAAGGCACTACGTGAGCACTACCAAATTCCTTTGGTTGGACCAGCACACAGAGCAATGCAGGATGTCACGACACTCTGCTACGTGCTCCAGAAAATTACTTTCGATCTAAAACTGTCTATTCCTGAGCTCATGGATAGAGCTTTCCGGGCTTCGGACTTTGTGAAACTTCCTCTTGAGAAATAAGATGGAGGTGTCCAACTCAAAAGCAAAACTAAAAACATGCGTTAGTTATTAACCTTAACTCTGGAATCATTGTTGTATCTGTCACCATTCAATAGGTGGTTTCTGGTAATTTTCCTCATTACCATTATGGTAATGAATTTATTTATCATTTCATTTAGTATACCTCCATGATTGAATGAGAATTCTAGTTGTCTTAAATGCTAAAAATATTGTGAGAATGTTAATCCTAAATTATTTTACTCGATATTATTTGTGTGCTCAATTTTCTTGTTGAAAGGAATTTCAATAAGTATTGATAAAATTGGCAAGTCAGCTGGTTTTTTGCCCTTTGGTTTGACCAAAGGATGAATTAATTTAGTCTTATTTTCTTTCCCTCGTTTTGCACGTAAAGACGAACTCGTGACAGAAACATGTCAAAGAAGTAAACCCTTTTTATTAACCCTTATTTTATCCATTTCTGGTACGAACTAACTTGCACGTGGAGAAAACTATACTCACTGTCAATGAACCTCTTTTCAATGATCTACCATGCATATTGTATACTATTTTTCAATATAATTTTTTAGATATTTTACACACTTATGCAACAAAAGATTAGTTACAAAACTCTATATCCACCATCCCGTTCTGTCTATGATTGCTCTAGCTATCTTGCTCTTTTTAAATCATCCCACGTTAACTCAGAATTAGCTATTATAATCATTAAGGAGTAGATTTAGTGAGCGCCAAATATATAGGAGGGGTTACAAATCAGTGGAAAGATTGAGAACACCGTGGTGGTCAAAAATAAACATAATCAATAATAAATATGTAAGTTATCAACTAGAACAGAGGCGTCCATGAATCACCCCGGAATCATGTACAAATCATAAGAACTTGGTTATGCTGATGCGGATTTTGCTGGATGTAGTTTAGATAGAAAAAACATATTCGGAATATGTCAATTTTTAGGACATGCACTCGTTTCTTGGTCTTTCAAGAAATAAAACTCAATTGCATTATCTACAACCGAAGCTAAGTACTGCAAGTGCATGCTGTGCTCAAGTTATATGGATGAAAAATACTTTAAAGGACTATGGAATTGACCTAAAAAACATACCTATAAAGTGTGAGTAGTGCTCACTACCTGTAGGCAGTGGCACCACCCAGCTAGCAATAGCACCGCCAGTTGTCACGGGTGGCAGTCGGTAGCACCGCCCAGCTAGCGGTGCCACAGCCCGCAACCTACCCCTTATAAACCCCAAGTTAGGGTCGACGGTAGAACCAACCCTAACACATTCTACACTCCTCTAAACAGTACCAAATCTCTTGCTCTCCCTCTAGCTACTCCAAAATACCCATCTCCTACTAAATCAGGGATCAATCTCCGACATCCTTTTGAAGATCACTAGAAGGAAAAACTACTAAAGTAATCTTTACACCAAATTGATTCTCCTTTGTATTACTTGTTCTTGCTCCTTTTTTGCCTTTATTATTGTAGTCTCAATGGGTTCTAGAAGAGCCTCTAGGAATAAAGGGAAGAGGAGATTAGATAAAAATTATGACTCCCTACTTTTCGATTCTAATCAACATGCCCTAAAATTTTCATCCATAGAGTCTAGACATGTTCATAAGGGTAAATATGTTCATTTAGACGAAATAAGTGATTTGGAACCTATTCAATGGTTTGCTAATCTAGATATTCTCCCAATCCTTCAAATGAGTGAACCTATCTACCCTAGACTTGTTAGGCTATTTTACAATAATTTACATATAGATGAAGATGAAAGGGTATCTAATTATCTATTAGGACATCATATACCCATTACGGATAAAACCATTTGCAACATCATAGGAATTTCGATAAAAGACAGAGAGTGTTATTTTAGAGGATAATGGGATGAAGAAATAGTTGGGACTATTTACGTTGATGCCTTAGGAATATTTTTTGGCAATCCTAACTTAATGATTCTTCCAAAAAGCTGCGAACATTTACTACCTTTAAGCACCAAAATATTTCATCACATCTTGATAAGTATCATTCTCCCAAAACAATATCATTGTGATGAAGTAAGCCAAATAGAACTAGGTATCATGTATTAGATTATGAAGGGACATAACAATTGTTTTGATTACCTAATCCAACAAAACATGATTAAACTATCAAAAAAGGACATGATGCTTCCATATGGTGGCTTAATCACAAGACTACTCCATGCCAATGATATTGCCATTCCACCTAACGAAGAAGTCATAAAACTAGATAGATTCAGTATCATAAATAGAAATCTACTTCGACGAATGAGATGTACATTCAGAAATGGTATATGAACTAGACTTCCTAGAATGACTGATCCCCTCCAACTTGAACCAAAACCTGAAACACCAATTTTTAAGGGTAATCTATCTCCTCCAACTGGTCCATGAGGAATCACCTCCAGTAGAGCAAGCACCTCCCTCATCTATCAACGACATAGGGACTCGGATGGCTCGGTTTGAACAATGTCAAGATCGACTTGAACAATGCCAAGATCAAATTTTGATTGAGTTACAATAGATTCATCAACAACTCAATACCCTGTTTAGACATTTTGACTGGCCACCACCTGAATAATTAATTATGACTTTTTGCTGATGATAAAGGAGGAGAAATGAATGAATCCCTTTCTTTTATTCTGCTTACTTTGATGTTGTAATCCTATGTTGTTTACCTTGATGTTGTACACTTAAAATGCTATTTACTTTTATGATTGCAATTATGTGCTTTGATTTCCATGTTATCTCTTTAAATGATGAGTATGATGATGCAATATCGTGCTTACTTTGATGCTGAAAATTTCTGTAATTTTGACTTGAAAATGGATGTCATGCCTTGACATCATTTCTATCAACGAATATGTGGTATCATCTTTAGATTTGGTAAATCATGAAGTGCATGATGATAATAAGTTTAAATTATCAATTTGATGCTTGAATTGAAAGGCGTTGAATTCAATAGTGTCTTTTCTCAATTATGACATATAGATAGGGGGAGTTAAGATTAACTCCATCACCAATTGGTTGTCATCATCAAAAAGGGGGAGATTGTTGAATCTTTGATTTTGATAATGAAATCAATTGGTAAATTATTTGATCTAATCCATGTGTTGAGATAAGTGTGCAGGATTAACTATAATAGCAGTAAGGCATAAAGCAGATGATGGGCCGGAGTCGAAGCTCGGACGATATACCGGGAGCTCGCCGAGAGTTCATCGTGAGATCACCGGAAGCACGCTGGAAGACTCACCGAAAGCTCGTCGGGAGATCGCCAGAAGCACACCAGAAGACTAGCTAAGAGTTGGTTGAGAGTTCGCTGGAAGCTCGCCGGAAGACTCACCGAGAAGTTCGTCGGAGGATCGCCGAGTGAAAAATCGACGTACCAGACCATGCTTTCCTTAATCGTAGTTAGAACGATAATTAGAGTTGATTTGGGAGGTAATCCCATCATCTATGTTAGGGGCCAACTGGGCTCAGATCTAGGATGGTTTGGACCGAATACAAGGCCCAACCAGGTTGCTGGACATTGACCAGCAGTGGCACCGCCTCGAAGACCCAGTCTCCTAGGTGGTCTGGGTGGTGGAACCGCCTAGACTAGGCAGTGGTACCACTGGCAATTAATGCTGCCAACGGTGGTACCGCCAGAGCTCGGTCTCCGAGCTCTATCAGGTGGTGGTACCGCCCAGTGTCAGACTACAGGTGATAGTACCGCCCAGTAATGGCGGTGGTACCGCTAGTACCCCGGAAATCCAAGATGATACACTTTTTGGCTCCATTTTTTAAAGCCATTGGGGCCTATAAATACCCCACCCTTTTCTGCATGAAAAGGCACCGAAGTGTGATTATAATCTTGAATCTTTGGGGTGTAAAAGTGCTAGAGTTTTCCTCCTCCCTCTCTTAGATTTGTAACCATTCAAGAAAGAGGAGTAAGGCTTGTAAGGGTTCTCTCCTAAACCCGACAAAAGGAGAAAGAGCTGTAAAAGGTGATTGGTCTTCACTTATTGAAGGAAGGCCTTTAGTGGACATCAGTGACCTCGACAGAAGAGGAATCCGAAAGTGGATGTAGGTCACATTGATCGAACCACTCTAAATTCTGATTTGCATTTCATTTTGAGCAATTTACTTTAACTGCAAATCATTTCATAGCAAACTGCTTCTCCTCATCATCTTGCTTTCACTATGCTTACGCTCTCTTACATTTTAAGTTACTATCTTTCTAAATCGATTTCCATCGAACGTACGAAATATTTTACAAAATCAAAAAAAATTTTGCTGCACTAATTCACCCCCCTCTTAGTGCCGCTCTTGATCCTAACATTCTCTATGCTCTCATACACTTTCAAGTTAAAATCTTTATGAAACGATTTTCATCGGAATCAGGTTTAATCGAAATGAAGACATTTGAAATGGGTCATTTTTCTGCTGCACTAATTCAACCCCCCCCTCTTAGTGCCCTCTTGATCCTAATAGTTGCAACTTAAGAAAATTCATATAGATGATAATGGAGCAGACATATTGACAAAGACCTTACTAAAAGAAAGGCAGGAGATGTGCTAATAGTTGTTCGACATGGTTTCATATTGAGGAGTCATAGGACAACCTCCCTTATGGGTTGAAGGGGGAGGTTGTTAGGCTGACAGCCTATGAGTTTAGCCCATAGTGGGCTTTAATAGCCCATAGCCCACCTCTCTTTAACCTAAAAATCCTAACCATTTTAACAAAAGATGGTGGCGGCTAGGAAAGGTAAAATAGGGCTATGGTGGCTGCAAATAGGGCCAGAATACTGCAACTACGTGATTCGAAAAGTGCAGAGAAAAGAACAGAAAAATAGGAGAAGGAAAGGGAAGAAGACAAGGACAACGCAAAGAGACTATTCTCAATCATCCAGGAGTATTCTCGTCTCAGGTTAGATTAGATCTATAGTAGATTCTTGCTATAATTACTTAGGGAGATTTTGGATATTGTGCACAGTGACGTAATCCTTATATCACAGTTATTCTCTTGTGATTTTTGCTTGTGTTTTGGGCAAGAGACTTTGAGATTTGTACATTTATTATTTTTACAGTGGATTTTCTCTAGCTTGCCCCATGGTTTTTATCTTTCACATTATAGGGGTTTTTCACGTAAATCTTGGTGTTTTATTTTATTATGATTTCCATTTAATTTTGCTGCGTATTACGGCCTGCTATTATTTGTTCAGATACAAAAGTTTCTCTCTTTTTATCCCATCACAAACTTGTGAAGATTGTTCAACGCCCGACATAACCCTAAAGCCCTATCTCTCCTAGTGCCACCTAGGGGATTCTAGGATGCTGAGATGGTCAACGTTTCGTGTGAGGCTACGGTTTGCAGCAAAATAAGCTGTGGCACACGAAAACCGAGCCAATTTGGTTCGACGTGGTGAGCGATCGCACTGTAGTGTTATGAACTATCATTGCTTATATTTTTCAAAGTTATTGCAAGTGTGCGACGACTGTTCATGATATTCTCCTCCACTTAAGCTATTGATGTCCTCATTGTTGCATATTGGAAGGCTTTGATAGCTACTTCTTCATGTCGTAGGGCATCTTCAAGCTCCCAACTAGCTTTGGTTTGGGGAAGCTTTCACCAAACCAAAGCTATGAGAAGTATCTTGTGGATCTAAATGGTAGGCCTTTAAGTTGCTGGCATGAAAAATATTATGAATTTTGAGCCACGCAGTAGTTGCAACTTGTAGGAGACATTGCTCGCCCAACTAATAATTAGGAAGGACCCTTCATACTTGCACACCAATCCTTTGTGCACTTTGTGCCTAAAGAACTGGATTGATGTCACCAACACCAAGTCGCCGACTTTGAACTCTTATAGTTGCTTTCCCAAGTCTGCCCACTTTATCTTTTTAGTTGCCTTCTCCAAATAAGCCCACGCAATATCTACATTTTGGTGTCATTCTTTTGCAAAGTGATATACTGATGGACTACTCCCTATATAACCAATAGCTAAGGTATTATTTGGATCAAGAGCGGCACTAAGAGGGGGAGGTGAATTAGTGCAGTGGAAAACTTTCTCTATTTCAAAAAACTTACTTCGATTAAAACCGATTCCAATGAGAATGGTTTCAATTCAATCTGTTTCGGAAAGAATTTGAACTTGAAACCTTTTGTGAAAGTGCTAGAGAAAATTAAGGTGATTTGTAGCAATGTAAATTGAACAAATGAAAAGCGTCGGTTTCATAAAGTCTTCGTATGATTAAAGCCGATCTCGGAAGATGTTTACGTTAAAGCATGTGTAGACGTAGTTAAAGCACAAAAAGGAGGAGAAGCAGTTTGCTATAAAAGAAAGTTGCTCAAAGTAAATGCAAACCGAGTTTTAGAGTGGTTCGGTCAACATGACCTACATCCATTTTCGGCTTCCTCCTCGAACAAGGTCACCGGCGTCCACTAGAGGCCTTCCTTCAATAGGCGAAGGCCAACCATCTTTTACAGCTTTTATCCTTTTATCGGGTTTAGGAGACAACCCTTACAAGTCTCACTCCTCTTTCTTGGATGGTTACAAGGCTAAGAGATGAAGGAGGAGAACTCTAACTTTTACAACACTTTAAGGCTCAAGAACTCAAGATTTTGCCAATAGGTTTCATGCCCTTTCATGTAGGAAAGGATGGGATTTTTATAGGCCCCAATGGCTTAAAAAATGGAGCCTAAAAGTGTATAATCCTAGATTTCCGGGGTCCTGGTGGTACCAATGTCATTATTAGGCAACACTACCACCTGACATCTGACATTGGGCGATACTACCGCTTAATCTGGGCTGTACCACCGCTTAATAGAGCTCGAAGACCGAGCTCTAGTGATACCACCGCCTGACAGGGGCGGTACCACCATTGGTAGCAATAACTGCTGGCGGTACTACCGCCTGATAGGGGCGGTCCCACCACCCAGAATTCCTGGGAGACCGAGTCTCCCAAGCGATGCCACCATCAACCAGGAATTCAGGGGCCGAATAGGCTACTCCATTCGGCCCAATTTAGGCCTGTAAAGGGTCTAGTTGGCCCCTAATTAAGTTAGTGGAATTACCTCACAATCTTAACTTAATTTACACTCTAACAATGACAACTTAGACATGTTTACTGTACTTCTTGGTTCGATGCGTCAATCGCTCTTCCAACGAGCTTCCGGCGTACTTCTGGTGAACATCCGACGAACTCTCGGCAATGCTCTGGCGGACTCTTGGACTTTATGACGATCTTCTTGGCGAGTTCCGATGAGCTTCTATGGCAAGCTCCTGGACTTCTCGGTTGGTTCCCGCAGAACTTCCAACGAACTCTCGAACTCCCAACGTGATCTCGATCTTGACTCCGGCACAACACCTGCTTTCTATCTTACTACCATTGTAGTTAATCATGCACACTTTTCTTAACATATAGATTAGATCAAACAAATTATAATTGATTTCATCATCAAAATCCGAGATTCAACAATCTCCCCCTTTTTTATAATGACAATCAATTGATGACGGAGTTAACCTTAACTCCCTCTATCTATATGCCATACTTGAGAAAAGTCATTCTTGAATTCAAGGCCTTTGAATTCAAGAGACATATTGATAAGTTAAGTTCATTTAATCTTATTAATACACACATCATGATTCCTATCATGATCTAACATTTTCAAAATGATGTAAAGGCATGACATCCATTTTCAAGTCTGATATTTCAAATATGAAGGATGACAAACATAGCAATTCATCATTCTATGGAAAGATATCAATTTATAAAATTAATGTTAAGCTCTAGATATCTAATTATAATGAAGAAAAGTTAACATGCAAACATTTCAAGTGTAAAATTGCATACATTTATCATCAATTTACCATATTTTGGTATTATTTATCCCCCTTTGTCATCAACAGAAAGAAAGGAGAACAATATAATAATGCAAGTGTGGTAAAAATTCATGTAAAAAAAATCATACCAATCATATTTCAAGCATTCATGACATAGTATCATTCAAACATTAAGGAGATAGCTTTCATTAACTTCTTCCCTTTTATTTATCATCAAAACATTGCATGAAGAAGGAAAGAAAGGAGGAAAATCCATTGAGAACCAACTTTGAATGTAGTTAAAAATGATAAAAGAGTTTCATTAAATCATGCTTCAATTTTCACAAGGATCAAAATATTCATGTGAAATCAAATCCTCATTCTTGCAAGTGTTCATCTCAAAAAAAATTCTTCCTTCATTAAGAAAGAATTCATGTGAAAGAATCATCATAAGAAATCCATTTCTCAATAAAAATTCACAATGGATAAATCTGAGAGAGATGCATTTGTCAATGACTTCTATGTATCAAAAATCATTAAGTGATGGAGCATGGATATGAAATAAACTTGATATGGCATAGACTCATGAAAGCTCCATTTAAGAAATCCATTAAGTGAAAGATAATCAGGAAAAGATATACATTCAATTCATGCATTCGTAAAATGTTGTCATAGCTTTTCATCACTACTTGCATGAGGCAAAATCATTAGTGCTTTGTAGTACTCAAAGATTAAGAATCCGATGTATGATTAAAACTTCTCAATATTCAATAGAAATCATGACCATGAAAGTAAATATGATATTGCATCATGCTCATCATCATAGAAATTTTTAACATCAAAGCATAAAATTTCCAATATCAAAGTAAACATGTTATTGAGGCACACAACCTTATCATCATGTAGAATTCGTATCATAAAATTTTCAGCATAGAATTTAAGAGAGTGATCAAAGAATTAAGAAAGTCTCAAATTTAACAAATTCATGCATTCGGACATATTAACATACCTAACTCTCATCTAATAAAATCAAATTGTTCCTCACTTAAAGGCTTTGTAAAAATATCGGCTAATTGATTTTGTATCAATAAACTCTAGGATTACATCATGATTAGTGATATGATCTCATATAAAGTGACGCCTAATGTCAATATGTTTTGTTCTAGAGTGTCGAATGAGATTCTTTGTTAAACATATTGCACTTGTGTTATCATATTTTATGGGGATATTTTTAAGATGAATCTTATAATCCTCTAAAGTATTTTTCATCCACACAACTTGTGCATAGCATACACTAACTACAATGTACTCGGCTTCGGTTGTAGATAGTGCAACTGAATTTTGTTTCTTGGAAGTTCAAGAAACAAGTGCGTGTCCTAAAAATTGACATGTTCCTGAAGTGCTTTTCCTATCTAATCTACATCCAGCAAAATCTGCATCAACATAAGCAATTAGCTCAAAGTTTTCAGATTTTGGATACCATAATCCTAGATTTGTGGTTCCATTAAGATATCTAAGTTTTCTCTTAACTACTTTAAGATGAGATATCTTAGGATTAGATTGAAACCTAGTACAAAGTTCTACACTAAATATGATATCTGGTCTAGTTGTGGTGAGGTAAAGGAAACTTCCTATCATACCCCTATAAGGTTTTTTATCAAAGCTTTCTCCACTTTCATCAATTTCTAATTTAGTGGAGGTACTCATAGGAGTATTGATAGCCTTTGAGCTATCCATATTAAACCTTTTTAGCAAATCTAAGGCATATTTTGTTTGACTAAGAAATATACTATTACTTAGTTGTTTGATTTGTAAGCCCAAAAAGAAAGTTAATTTCCCCATTAAACTTATTTCAAATTCAAGACTCATACTTTTAGCAAATGACTTACATAGAGATTCTTTCGTAGAACCGAAAATGATATCATCAACATAAATTTGAGCAACAAGAAAATTATTTTTAAAATTTTTTAGAAACAATGTAATATCAACCTTGGCTTTAGAGAAATTATTTTCAATAAGAAATGAACTAAGTCTCTCATACCAAGCCCTTGGGGCTTGTTTTAAACCATAGAGAGCTTTAGTCAATTTAAACACATGATTAGGGAAATTATCATTCTCAAATCCGGGAGGTTATTCAACATAAACTTCTTCGGAAATAAAGCCATTAAGAAAAGCACTTTTAATATCCATTAGAAATTACTTAAAATTATTACTACTAGCATAGGCAAGGAGCATCTTTATGGCTTCTAATCGAGCCACAGGAGCGAAGGTTTCTCCGTAATCGATACCTTCTTCTTAGTTGAAACCTTTGGCCATTAATTTAGCCTTGTTTCTAACCACGATACAAGATTCATCTTGCTTGTTTCTAAAGACCCATTTAGTACTAATAACTAAATGGTCATTTGGCCTATGAATAAGCTTCCACACCTTATTTCTCTCAAATTGATTTAACTTATCTTGCATTGTGATGATCCATGAATCATCTTTCATGGCCTCGTCAATGCATTTAGGTTCAATTTGGGAAAGAAAAGCGGCGTTGGCATAAAAAATTTTAAGAGAAGAACGTGTTTGAACCCTTTAGATGTGTCTCCTATGATTAGCTCCTTAAGATGAGCATCTATATACTTCCAATCCTTGGGTAAGGATGTTTCGGAAGTAGCATCTAAGTTGCTAGATGGAGAAAGGGTTTCATTTAAATTCAAAGCATCAAAATTAACATCATTATCAAAATCATTTTTCTTAATTTTGAAAACCTCATTAAAAACAACATGAATGGATTCTTCTATAATCAAAGTTCTTTTATTAAAGAGAGAAAATGCTTTAGAAATAGAAGAATAGCCAAGAAAAATTCCTTCATCAGATTTAGCATCAAATTTTCCTAAGGCATCTTTTTCATTCAAGATAAAACATTTACACCCAAAAACTTTAAAATATGAAATATTGGGTTTTTTGTTGTTCCACAACTCATAAGGAGCTTTGGTGAGTAAGGGTCTTACTAGAACTCTATTCATGACATAGCATGTCGTGTTTACGGCTTCGGCCAAAAAATATTTGGGTAGGCTATGCTCATTCAACATGGTTATTGTCATTTCTTGTAAATTTTTATTCTTTCTTTCTACTACTCCATTTTGTTGAGGATTTCTTGGAGTAGAGAAGTTATGGTTGTATCCATTAGATTCATAAAATTCTTGAAAATCATGATTTTTAAATTCACCACCGTGATCACTTCGAATTGATGAAATCATAAAACACTTTTCATTTTGAACAAGTTTACAAAACTTAGAAAAATACCTAAAGCATTCACTTTTGTGTGCCAAAAAATAAGTCCATGTGTATTTACTATAATCATCCACGATAACAAATGCGTATTTGCTATCTCCTAGGCTTGATGTAACAATTGATCCGAACAAGTCCATATTGATCAATTGCAAAGGTCTAGAGGTGCTTATTTGGTTCTTAGGTTTAAAGATACATTTTATTTGTTTTCCTAGTTGACAAGCATCACACACATTATCTTTGATGAACTTGATACGAGGAATTCCTCTTACAAGTTCTTTAGATGAAATTTGGGTGATTAGTTTCAAGCTAGCATGACCTAATCTCCTATACCAAAGCTAAGCATTATCATTCAAAACCAAAAAACATATTTCATTGCAAAGATCATTAATGTCAATGGTGTATTCGTTATTTTGTTTTAATACAATCATAGATGTGTTTTTGTATGATTTTTCAATAATGCAAGTATTAGATTCAAATTTAACAATATATCATTTATCAAACAATTGACTAATGCTCAAGAGGTTATGCTTTAAGCCATCAACTAACAATACATCTTCAATAAAGAAGTTGGATTTGTTACCTATGGTTCCTTTGCCAATGATTTTACCCCTGTTATTGTCTCCAAAGGTGACATATTCTTCGTCTATACTAGTGAGCTTAGAGAATTGAGATGGATCTCCGGTCATATGCCTTAAGCATCCACTATCAAGGTATCATCTCTTACTCCTAGCTGTGATAGTATACATTTCTACAAAAGAGGATGATTTTTAGGTACCAATTTGACCTTGGGTGCCTCAAAAATCGATCTAAATTGCATATCATGTTGCATTGAGTTATTTGAGGTTCTTTTAGGAACCCAAATCAATTTATGTTGACTACATTTCTTGAATGGATAATGATAAGCTACATGCCCAAATTTGTAACAAAAGTTACATTTCTTTTGGGGTGAAACATGCAAGGTAGGGCCTTTAACAAAGGTGGATGGATTATGGTGAGAGCTACTCACAAATCGGATTTTGTCTTTTCTATGAACGTGACACTTATTGGCAAGGATCATGTTCAAGGACTTGCTACCAACCTCAAATTTCTTCAAGGTATCTTTGAGTAGCAAGTTTTCCTTTTTGAAGTATTTCTAAATCATGACATTTCATACATGGAGCTAAACTATCATTATGCTCAATTTTTAATTTATCGAAATTACTAACAAGAGAATCATGCTCCTTTTTTAACAATTTATATTTTTTACTAATTGATTTGCATTCATCAAATAAATCATGAAAAGCATTTAATAGTTTATCAAATGATAAATTTGCATCTATTGAACTTGTTACCTCATCTCCAATGGCCATTAGTGCATAGTGAGCAACTTGCTCGGTGTTGATTGGCTCCTTTTCTTTAGATACGCTTGAGCGTCTTCTTCTTTGGTGTTCTCTTCTTGGCTTGGGGACATTCACTCTTGTAGTGTCTTAGTTTCTTGCATTCGTAGCAAATTACTTGATCTTTCTTAGGTTTAAATTTATTTTTGGTGTCATTTTTAAATTTATTTATTTTAATAAATTTTTTGAATTTTCTTGTTAAAAGTGCCAAGTCATCGTCAAAGTCCTCATCACTTAGAGTTTTCTTTAAGTGATCTTCTTATGTTCTCAGTGCTATATCCTTTCTGTTCTTTGGAAGGGTGTCCTCAAGCTCTTCATGAGCTTTGCATGTCATTTCATAGGTTATTAGTGACCCAATTAGTTTTTCAAGAGGAAATTATTTAAATCTTTGGCCTCTTGAATGGCCGTGACTTTAGGGTCCTAACTCTTTGGAAGGGATCTTAAAACTTTATTAATGAGTTCAAAATTCAAGAAACCTTTACCAAGTCCTTTTAGACCATTGACGATATCCGTAAATCGGGTGTACATGTCTCTAATGTTCTCACTTGGTTTCATTCGAAATAACTCATAAGAATGAACTAAAAGATTAATTTTTGACTCCTTCACTCTACTAGTGCCTTCATGCGTCACTTCGAATGTGTGTCAAATATCAAAAGTCGTTTCACAAATCGATACTCGATTAAACTCATTTTTATCTGATGTACAAAACAAGGCATTCATAGCCTTGGCATTTAAAGTAAAAGTCTTCTTCTCAAACTCATTCCAATCGTTCATTGGAAGAGAAGACTTTTGAAAACCGTTTTCGACAATGTTCCAAAGGTCAAAATCCATTGAAATTAGAAAGATCATCATTCTAGTCTTCCACTATATGTAATCCGTCCCATTGAACATGGGCGGACGTGTAATCGAATGACCCTCTAGATTGCCGGCAAATGCCATCTCTCTTGGGTTTTAAACCAAACGAGAGTGAACCTTGCTCTGATACTAATAGTTAGAATCAAGAGCGGCACTAAGAAGGGGGGTGAATTAGTGCAACGGAAAACTTTCGCTATTTTAAAAAATTTATTTCGATTAAAACCGATTCCAACGAGAATGGTTTCAATTCAATCCGTTGCGGAAAGAATTTGAACTTGAAAACTTTTGTGAAAGTGCAAGAGAAGACTAAGGTGATTTGCAGCAATGTAAATTGAACAAATGAAAAGCGTCAATTTCGTAAAGTCTTCATATGATTAAAGCCGATCTCGGAAGATGTTTACGTTAAAGTGTATATATATGTACTTAAAGCACATAAAGGAGGAGAGGTAGTTTGCTATAAACGAAAGTTGCTCAAAGTAAATACAAACCGAGTTTTAGAGTGGTTCGGTCAATGTGACCTACATCCACTTTCGGCTTCCTCATCCGACGAGATCACCGACATCCACTAGAGGCCTTCTTTCAATAGGCGAAGGCCAACCACCTTTTACAGCTTTTCTCCTTTTGTCGGGTTTAGGAGACAACCCTTACAAGTCTCACTCCTCTTTCTTGCATGGTTACAAGGTTAAGAAATGAAGGAGGAGAACTCAACTTTACAATACTTTAAAGCTCAAGAACTCAAGATTATGCCAATAGGTTTCATGCCCTTTCATGCAGGAAAGGGTAGGGTTGTTATAGGCCCCAATGGCTTCAAAAATGGAGCCTAAAGGTGTCTAATCCTGGATTTCTGGGGTCCTGACAGTACCACCACCATTACTGGGCGGTACTACCGCCTGACATCTGACACTGGGTGGTACTACCGCTCAATCTGGGTGGTACCACCGCCTGACACAGTTCGAAGATCGAGCTCTAGTGGTACCACCGCTAGCAGCAATAACTACCTGACAAGGGTGGTACCACCGTTGGCAGCAATAACTGTCAGCGGTACTACCACCTGACAAGGGCGGTACCACCGCCCAGAATTCCTGGGAGACCGAGTCTCCCAAGTGGTGCCACCGCCGGCTAGGAATTCAAGGGCCGAATGGGCTGCTTCTTTCGGCCCAATTTAGGCCTGTTAAGGGCCCAATTGGCCCCTAATTAAGTTAGTGGGATTACCTTTCAATCCTAACTTAATTTACACTCTAACTACGACAACTAAGATATGTTTACTGCACTTCTTGTTCCGATGCATCAATCGCTCTTCCGGCGTACTTCCGACAAACATCCGACGAACTCTCGGCAATGCTCCGGAGGACTCTTGGCAAGCTCCTGGACTTTACGACGATCTTCTTGGTGAGTTCTGATGAGCTTCTATAGCAAGCTCTTGGACTTCTCAGTTGGTTCATGTAGAACTTCCGACGAAAGTCCGGACTTCCGACGAACTCTCGAACTCCCAACGTGATCTCGATCTTGACTCCGGCATAACACCTACTTTCTGTCTTACTGCCATCGTAGTTAATCCTGCACACTTTTCTCAATATATAGATTAGATCAAACAAATTACAATTGACTTCATCATCAAAATCTGAGATTCAACAGGTGTGAGGAGTCGACGGTTGTTGTCCTATAATGATCTCGAAGGGGCTCTTGTTGGACGCATAACTCCATTACAAGTTGTAGGAGAATTGGGCTATGTCCAATCGCTTCACCCTATCTCGTTGGTTGGCACTCACATAGTGCCAAGGATATTGCTTGAGGAGTGAGTTTATTCTTTCAATTTGGTCATCCATTTGGGGTTTGAGACTTGTGGAGAAGTATAACTTAAACCCAACAATTTGAATAGCTCAGTCTAGAATCATCCTTGTTTGGATCAAGAGTGGCACTAAGAGGGGGGGGGTGAATTAGTGCAGTGGATAAAAACATTAGTTTGAAATTTCTTCGTACGATAAAAATCAATCTCGGAAGATAACTTAAAATTGAATGCTTGTTCGTAAGCATAGTGAAACCAAAGTAAGGAGGAAGTGAAGCAATTGCAAAGTAAGTAAATGACAATAATAGAAATATACACCGATTTATAGTGGTTCGGTTATCGTGACCTACATCCACTCCCGATTCCTCTTCACTCAAGGCCATCGGCTTCCACTACTGATCTTCTTTTAATGGGCGAAGATCAACTATCCTTTTACACTCGATTCTCCTTTTGACAGGTTTAAGAGAGAACCTTAATACCTCCACTACCTCATCTCTTAAACTTTACTAACACTTAGAGTTTGAGAGGAGTTCTCACAAGATTACAACAGTGTTTTCTTCCTTTTTTGCTCTCAATTCTTATGCATGTTAACTAAGGATAAGAGGGGTATTTCTAGGCCTCAAATGGATTCAAACTTAGAGCCGAAAATTGTCTCATCCCCGGTTTTCGGGATACTAGCGGTACCACCACCTACAGCACTAACACTGGGCGGTACCACCTCCTAGTCTAGTGGTACCATCGTTTGGGAGACTATGTCTAGACGGTACTATTGCTTGATAGTATCGGAGACTAGTCTGGACAGTACCACCGCCTGACATAGTCTCGGAGATTGTGCCACCAATGATTTCATCTATTGAGTCATTGTTTGGGCCTTTTACTTGGCCTAACACAGCCCAAACTTGGGTCCAACTGGCTCCTAATTGAGTTTGCCCAATTCCAACCCAATTATGCCTAAAACCTACTTCGATCTAGATAATTATTATAAAGCTAATCAAATGTTGTCCAGCATGTCATTGGTTCATCGATGCTTCATCCGATTCTTCGGCACATCATCCTCTCTTACGGCCTATTGCCCAATCGGCTAGTTGACCTTTGCAACTCTAATTTCCTTAGCACAATTTCTGCTCTTCTTGGCCCAATGTCCGAACTCATGGCTCGTAGCCTTCCGCCGATACATCAACCGATCATCCGGCTCGACGTCTAATCTTCTGACATGTTCCACTCCGGCCCAACATGATTCTTCCTTCTTTAATTGTCTCTCCCTGATAGAAGCTTCCTATGTCACTCAAAACGTAGATCAAATCATAAATAGTATCAATTGGTTTCATCATCAAAATTTGAGATTCAATAATCTCCCCCTTTTGATGATAATAACCAATTGATGACGAAGTTAACCTTAACTCCCCTTATCAATATGCCATATTGATAGAACCTTGAATTAAAACTAAATTCAAGTCAAAGCAAATTTAATCATGAATATTTCATCATTGCATGCTTCATGAATATTGAAAGAACTAATCATAATATTGCATGCATCATCATAAATATTTCAAATAATCATGGTATCAAAATATTAAAGTATATTAAATCCTACCATGTATAATTCTCATATCATCGTATCTTCTCCCCCTTTGTCATCAACAAAAAGGAAAAGTGCAACTATCAAGTTTTAGAGATATGAAGGCTTAGCTATTTAGCAAAATTTTCATCACTTTAGAACATTCAAGCTAGTGAGTTTCTTTCTTCTCTTTTGAGAAGTGCAAGATAGCTTGTTTTTGCATTTTCTTAAAGTGTGCAAGCTAGCAAGTTTTTCTTTTTTTTTTGCAATGTGCAAGTTTCTAAATTTTGCATCTTGAGCTAGTAATTTTTGAAATGCACAAGATAGCATGTTTTTGCATCTTCTTGAAATATGTAACTTAGTAAACATTGCTTCTCTTGAGATTTGCAAGATAGTACTTCTTGCTTCTCTCTTGAGATGAGCAAGCTAGCAAGTTCGCCTCTTTTTGCGATGTACACACTAGCATGATTTGCTTATTCTTGAATTATGCTAGGTAGCAAATTTAGGTTCTCTTTTGAGATGTGCATAGTAGCAATTCTTTCTCCCCCTTTGTCATTGGAAAAAAGAGGAGAATAACAATATAATAGTGCAATTCATTTCCCTTTTTATCAATTTTCAAATCATCACGTAAAGGATAACAAGAAAAGTTTGGTGATGAGAACTTGCATAGTAAAAATCATATCATGAAAGATAAGATCATATGAATACCAAATGACATGAATCATATAAAGAAACTATCAAGTTTTGATTCATATAAAGAAACTATCATTCGAGAATAAAAAGTGAGGGATCTTGATTCATATAAAGAAACTATCAAGTTTTGATTCCAAGAATTCAAGTTCGATCATGATATAGATAAAACTCATTCAAATTGTCAAATCATCAAAATTACTTTAATAGTTCAAGAGATTCATAAAATAACATAAATAGATTCATTAATCTCTTTTTAAAAATTTGATAAAATAGAGAAAAAGAAAATTTCAAGAAAAATGCTTTCCTTTTAAGTGATTTGATTTCTTACGAGCATGCCCAAGTTTTTATGCCAAATGAAAACATGCATCATTGATTAAAATCAAAGTTCATCGTCACAAAGATCATCATGCATAATTTTAAAATATAAACTTATTAAGCATGATTTCAAATCATCATAACATTATTTCATCAAGCATGATTTCATAAAGCATTTTTAATCAAAATCATTTTGTTTGTTGTAGTAATATATTTTCCTTCTTTACATCAATGATTCAATTATATCATGAGATATACAAATCATAAATACAAAGGAATCATGTCATGAAAGATATAAGATCAAAAGTATAACACCTAATTTCAAAACATAACATTTCAAATCATTATGCATCATTAAATTATCAAGTATGATTTCATTAAACATAAAATATTTTTAAACGAAAAAGCAATATGGAAATCATTAAGATACACATTATTACTTCTTAAAAACATATATAAGATTAATCTTATTAGATGTACAAGCATTAGATCTAACATTTTGTTCCTTTATCATAAAACATGTAATTTTCATAATCATTTTCAAAATCAAAGAAAGATAAGCATGGTCTCATTTTTTTAATATTTTTTTAATAATTTATATATAATTTTTCTAAACTAATTTAAAAAAGACTCATGAAATGCATCAAGTAATTTCAAAATAAAGTAAAGGGGTTTTGGTTATCTCATTATCGAAAACCGTTAAGACATAGTTTACCACCTCGCTTTTGTTTGTTTGTTCTTCATCTTTAGATGAACTTGATTCGTCCCAAGCCACATTTAGTGTTTTCTTCTTCTTTTGTAGCTTCTTTTTTTTAGGTTCATTTTTGTTCGTTGATTCTTGTTTTAAGAATTTTTAAGTTTTATTGTGAGGAGTTCAAGGTCATCATCATCATCACTTGAGTCATCACTCAAGTGGTATTCTATTATTCGAAGTGTCAAATCCTTCTTATTCTTTAGAAGGTAGTTCTCATGTTCAATACAAGACAAAGATCTGATAAGTTCATAGGGCATCAAAGACCTGATAAGTTCTTCAATCGAAAAATGGTTCAAGTCCTTTGATTCTTGTATTACTGTTACTTTCGAATCCTAATTTTTAGAAAGAGATCATAAAACTTTATTAACAAGTTCAAGATTCGAAAAACTTTTACCAAGTGCTTTTAAACCATTGATGACATTCATAAAATGGGTGTATATGTCTCCAATGGTTTCGCTTGGTTTCATATGAAACAATTCAAAATCACGCATCAAAAGATTTATCTTAGAATCTTTTACTCTACTAGTACCTTTGTGTGTCGTTTCAAGAGCGTGCCAAATATTGAAAACGGTTTCGCAAATAGAAACACGATTAAATTCATTTTTGTCTAAGGCACAAAACATTCATAGCTTTTGCATTCAAAGAAAAATATTTTTCTTAAAATTACTCCGTTCATTCATAGATTTAGAAGATGTTTGAAAACCAAGTTCAACAATATTCCATAAATCGAAGCTCATAGAAAGTAAGAAAACTTTTATCCGAGTTTTTCAATATGTGTAATCCGTCCCATTGAACATAGGAGGACGAATGATAGAGTGACTCTCTTGACAACTGAAAAGAGCCATTTCTTTTAGGTGTTAAACCAAATTGAAAAAAAACGTCGCTCTGATACCAACTGTTAGGATCAAGAGAGGCATTCAGAGGGGGAGGGGGGGGGTGTTGGTTTAAATTAGTGCACAAGATAAATACATCGGTTTGAAATTTCTTTGTACGATAAAAACCATTCTCGGAGGATAACATGAAATTGAATGCTTATTTGTATGTGTAGTAAAAGCAAAGTAAGGAGGAAGTGAAGCAGTTGCAAAGTAAGTAAATGATAATAATAGAAATGCACACCGATTTATAGTGGTTCGGTCGTCGTGACCTACATCCACTCTTGTTTCCTCTTTACTCGAGGCCACCGGCTTCCACTACTAATTTTCTTTCAACAAGCGAAGATCAACTATCATTTTATACTCGATTCTCCTTTTGACAGGCTCAAGAGAGAACCTTAACACCTCCACTACCGCTTCTCTTAAACTTTACTAATGCTTAGAGTTTGAGAGGAGTTCTCACAAGATTATAACAACGTTTTCTTCCTTTTTTGCTCTCAATTCTTGTGCATGTTAACTGAGAGGGGTATTTATAGGCCTTAAGTGGATTCAAACTTGGAGCTTAAAAATATCTCATAATCAGTTTTCGGGGTACTAGCGATACCACCGCCTACAGCACTAACACTAGGTGATACCACCATCCAGTCTAGTAGTACCACTGCCTAGGAGACTATGTCTGGGTGGTACCATCACCTAACATAGTCTCGGAGACTATGCCACCGACGGTTCCACTTGTTGGGTCAGTGGCATGGTTTGAGCCTTTCACTTGGCCTAACACAGCTCAAACTTGGGCCCAATTTACCCCTAATTGAGTTGGTCCAATTCCAACCCAATTATACCTAAAACCTACTTCAATCTAGATAATTATTACAAAGCTAAATCAAATATTGTCTGGCATTTCATTGGTTCATTGGCGCTTCATCTTATTCTTCGGCGTATCATCCTCTCATGTACCCTATTGCCCAATCGACTAGTTGACCTCCACAACTCAAATTTCTTTAGCATAATTTCCTCTCTTCATGGCCCGAAGCCTTTTGCCGATACGTCGACCGATCCTCCAGCTCGACGTCTAATCTTCTAACATGTTCCACTAGTTTGTCCAGTTATCTCGATGTCCCTCTCGAGTAACCTATGACAATGATTATTTATGGTATGTGTTTAGATGTGAATCGATCTCATTATCGTGATCTCATCATGATCTAATTCCCATTACATAGATCCATAGACATCATAATATATTTATTCATCTAGTAATATAAAGTGAGAAAATATAATAATAATAATAATAAGTAAAAAAACTATTTATTACGTCACATGTGTCATCACTCATGTGATTATTGCAAGACACCTATAACTAGTAAATCTATATCTTACCCTTGGATCGGTGAAAATCATAACATATTTCTTCCGGACATCGATGTATTTGTCATAGCATATTACTGGAAGAAGGGTGTTGACCTAACATGGCGTTGACATCAGGAATGATTGACCGATTGACTTTATATTTTCTATTACTTATCAATCCTAATCCTAATGAATAGTAAAGTTTTTCAAACATTATTATATAAGTTGAATGGATCTTAGATACGTTGGTTTGGTTGATCTGATGTTACAATCAATGATCAAAGATGATGATTAAATTGTAACATATTTGTTGGTTGAACTGACCCATTCAAGACTTAAAATTTTATTCTAGCTTATAAGTTTGAGATCGAATAACATAATTTTTGTTACTAAAGAATATAACGAATAGTAGATTACCTCTTTTGCTTTGCTTTTGAATTAAGTTTTTTTTTTTTTTTTTCCAAACATAAGATATGTATGACAAGAGAGATTACCGGGAATCCAACCTCCCTTGTGCACTAACAATAATCTATTTAAAGATTCCTTTTACACACCACTGGAAAAACATTGCACCATTCAAAATACGTCATTATCTTCACCTTATCCAAAGCCAATGGTTGACCCACCATTTCCTCTCCAATTAATTATGTTACGTTGTTTAAAATTCTGATGTTTCATGATGACATCTTTTTTGATGCACCATATATCCTTAAATGAATAATTCTAACCATGCTGTCAAACCCATCATGTTCTTATATTGTAATTGTTTTATTCGTTGACCCCAAAAAAAAAATGTTTTTTTCGTTAAGATGGAGACAAGTGTGGGTGACATTGCACGCCCACCAACTCTTGAATAAAAATATAGCAAATGTCTCCCGATAATTTCTTAGTGGACGTACAAAGTAGCATCCCGATGTGGACCAAAATTGGAAGTGTTTTCCCAATTCAAAATTTTGTGATTTGGATCATCGTTTCGGATCCTATTAGTGGGATTGTATTTTTTATGTGAATTCTATTGAGGAGTTTAGAAACTTGGATCACCGATTCATCATATTCAAATTCTGATCTTAGGTGGATCCGATTCGATTCATCTACCAGTTTTTCCGATTCATCTACCAGCCAAAACACATACAAGAAGACGAGAGGAAAGAAAAATTCACCGACTCTGTTTCCATCCGTCGACACACCCTGGGTGCAGCTTTGGGTCCCGGAAGCCGCAGGGCGTTGGCCAGGTTAGGTTAAATTCTTCTATAAAGCGACGCGGCGCAATGGGCCCCACGCAGCAATTGCGTATCGTGTCGGTGCAAACGCGTACAGGCGCCACCTTACCGATAACGATGCATCTAATCGACTTAAATACCCTCATGGGTAGTTCGAAGATTTACTAAATTTGAAGGCGAAGGACGAAGTTGGATGAGGGTCGTTTAGGAATACCAATATGTTGGTTGTGACTAGGACGGGCTTCCCTCTAACTCGGACTGCCCTTCTAAGATTCCGAGAAATCTCGAGAGCGCCTCTAATGGCGAATGAGGGATCTATCTGGTCTTCATAGATGGAGAGTTTTAGGGTTTAGTGTGCGGATTGGAGGTGTCTATCGGGAGAATCGGCGATGGCGACGGCGACGGTCGCGACGGCGGCGGGGATGGCGGTGGTGCTGTACTTCCTGCTTAGCTGGAGGATTGCTGCAGCGAGGACGGACGGGGAGGAGGATCATGGCGGTGGAGGGAGTGTGCACAAGGTGGAGAGAGTGGCGGCCGGGAGGAGGAGGATCGCGCGTAGGCCGGCTCAGCCGCCGGCGACGTGGCGGGAGGCTGTGGCGACGCTGGTTGAGACTCTTCGTTTCACGTACTCGGAGACGCTGGGGAAGTGGCCGATCGGGGATTTGGCCTTCGGGATTAAATATCTGATGAGGCGGCAGGTAAGTGCATTTGGATCGCTGTGGACTATCTGTTCGCTCTCTCTTCTAACATCTCTATTCGTATGCAAGCGTTGATTATTCTTTTTATACGATATTTAGAAAAGTGATAAGATCGCTTCGAGGGATCGGCCTCCTTTCGTCACTTTGAGGGGATAGGCCTCCGTGAATGATACTTCATTACTTGAGAGAGAAAAACTAGCAAAAGGCATTTCACCCATATACAAAGTTTTAATCCTTAGTCCACTAGGACTAGGAGTCCTAAAAAATAGCAAATCCTAAATGAGAATCCTAGCCGACCTCTACTAAGACTAGGAAACTCTAAAGAGACATGTATTTACATCAAGTTTAGGACCAAAAAATTCAAGGGATCCTAACATTTCTCCTCTCTTCAAATCAGCTTTGTCCTTAAGGCTGAGCAGCAACAAACTATAAAAATTTCTCTTTCAGCGCCTTATAGGACTCCCAAGTGGCATCTTCAATTGGTAAGTTGGTCCACTGCACTAGTACTTCAGTCATAGGATATCAGCGATGCATCACAATCCGTCGATCAAGTATGGTTTGCGATATAATTTAAACCTCACTAGTGGAAGAAATGTCTGACAAATGGTGTTGCACCACCTTATCCTCACCTGGCTTCTTTTTAAGGCAGGAAACGTGAAAAACTAGATGTATCTTAGAGCTTGAAGGCAAGTAAAAGCGATAGGCAACTGGACCAATGCGTTTCAACACTTTATAGAAGTCTGCTTGTAGGGATGAAGACAAAGAAAAACCCAATCACCCACTGCAAATTCTCGTTCACTTCGGTATTTATCAGCTTGCTGCTTCATTCTTGCTTGTGAGGCTATAAGGTTATCCTTTAAAAGCTGAATAATTTTGTCCCTGTCAAGTAATTCCTTGTCCACTTGATCAACTTTAGAAGAGCCGAGCATGTATTTTGTAATTGTGGGAGGGGTTCGATTATAAACTGCTTCAAAAGGAGTCATTTAAGTAGAAGAATGATAAGAGGTATTATACCATCATTCTACCCAAGGAAGCCATTTGGTCTATTCCTTCGGTTTATCACTGGTAAAACATTTGAAATAGTTTGGTTTGCACATCTGTTTGCGGGTGATAAGCAGTACTCATATTCAGCTGGGTACCCTGCAAGCGAAAAAGCTCTGTCCAAAAGGCGTTAATAAAAACTTTATCGCGGTCACTAACATTGGAATGTGAAACTCCATGCAATTTTACTATGTTCTCAATAAAAGTGCTGGTAACACTTGCGGCTGTATAAGGGTGTCGTATAGCATAGAAATGAGTGTATTTCGTAAGCCGATCCATAACTACAAAGATGGTAGTTTTCCCTTGTGATGATGGAAGTCCGTCAATGAAGTCCATGGATATGTCAGTTCGAGCATAATTAGGGAGGGGGTGAAGCAAACCTAGGGTAGCAACTGTCTCACTTTTATGACATTGGCAAATATCACATTCGGCAACAAATTTCTTGATTATTTTTTTCATACCCTTCCAATAGAAAAGTTGACGAACACGTTTGTATGTACGAAGAAATCCAGAATGACCTGCAATTGATGATGAATGAAACTCCTTCAAAATTATATCTTGGCAAGAAGAATGTGGAGCTAAAACAATTCGACCTTATAGCGTAAGTACACGGAATCCCAATTGTAATTAGGAATAGAAATCGGATCTTCTTCTAGCCTTTTAATAATATCCTGGATTTCAGGATCATCTAACCATTCCTTCTTGATAATTCCTAAGGTCTCAAAAGTAGGAATAGAAATAGCCACTAGGTCAGCTTGTTTTGGAAGGCGGGAAAGTGCATCTGCAACTAAATTCTCACTCCCCTTCGTATAATAATCACATAGTCAAATCCAAATAGCTTGGTGACCCATTTTTGTTGCTCCAAAGAAGAAACCTTTTGCTCTAAGGAAATATTTCAAGCTTTTGTGATCAGTATGCATTTGAAACCATCGGCCAATTAAGTAGGGTCTCCACTTAGTGATTGCATGAACAATGACTAACATTTCCTTATCATAAACGAATAAATTCAAATGAGAGGGGGAAAGTGCGTTACTAGTATAAGCAATGGGATGGCCTTCCTGCATTAATTCAGCTGCAACACCTACTTTAGAAGCATTAGACTCAATCACAAATAACTTGTTAAAATCGAGTAGAGCAAGTATTGGTGTAGTAGTCATTGCAGTCTTCAGAGAGTTAAAAGCTTGAGTTGCCCCTTTTATCCATCTAAATGTATCCTTCTTCAGAGGTAATGTCAAGAGAGCGTTGATTTTGCTATACTTTTTCACAAACTTTTGGTAATAATCCTGAGCCCCAAGAATCCCCTTAGAGCTTTAATTTTATCTTGGAATTAGCCAATCTTTCATTGCTTAGATTTTAGAAGGGTCAACTACAATGCCCTTTCGAGAGATAACATGGTCGAGATACTCAACCTTAGATTGCATAAAGCTGCACTTTGATTTCTTGACAAAAAGACAATGCTCACGAAGAATAGTAAAAATAGCTCGTAAATGTAATAAATGACTTTCTAAGGATGTGCTATATATCAGAATATCATCAAAGAAAACTAGAACAAACTTGTGAAGGGGAGCTCGAAATATATCATTCATTAAACTCTGAAAAGTAGAGGGCGCGTTGGTTAACCCAAAAGGCATTACTAGAAATTCATAGTGACCATTATGTATTCTGAAGACGGTTTTCTGAATGTTGCCTTCATGTACTCGAATTTGGTGATAGCCAAATCGTAAGTCCAGTTTAGTAAAAACTTGTACTTCTCCCAATTCATCTAGCAGCTCATCTACCATCAGAATAGGATATTTGTCTTTCACTGTCATGTTGTTAGGTGCTCGGTAATCCACACACATTCGCCACAAGCCATCTTTCTTCTTTACTAATAGGACTGGAGAGGAGTATGGACTAACACTAGCTCTTATGACCCTTAAACCATTTCTTTAACAATTTTCTCTATTCCGGTTTTTTGGAGGTGTGGATATCGGTAGGGCCGAACGTTAGTTGGTGCCCTCCTAGGTAGTATTGGAATTCGGTAATCATGAGGTCGAAGAGGTGGAAGTCCCTGCGGCTTTACGGATACATTTGTAAATTCTCGGAGTAATAATTGAATATCTTCGTTTTGTTCGTGTACTGTAGCTTCCTCTTCAATGCTTTGTAGCTATACCAAAAATCCATGGTGTGTCTTTTGAAGAACCCTCTCCATTCGGTGGCTGGTAATAGTTGTGACCTTACTACCATGCCTTCCCTTTAGGATTACCTGCTTTCCATTGATAAAGAACTTCATGATTAGTTTAGAAAAGTTCCAAGAGACATCACCTAGGGTTGATAACCATCAATTCGGAGCACAACTTCGTAATCTTCCAATGGTACTAAGAAAAAATCCACAAGCAATTCTTAGCCCTGCATAACCAATTTTATCTTGGAACACTTGCTATCACAAGTTAGAATCCGTTCATCAACGACATTTACTTCGAATTTATCACAACATTCAATGTGATAGGACAATCGTGTAGCAACCTTGTTATTCATAAAATTGTTAGTGCTACCGGTATCAATTAAAACAGTAATAGGTTGATGTTTCAAAGTTCCTTCAACTTTTATAGTTTGTGGATTAGAGTAGCCAGCTAGTGCATGAACATTATGTGTGATTGGTTCAATATCCTCATCACTATCCGTACCTTCATGATCGGAGTCTATAGCCTCAGCTTCAGGTTCCTCCTCGATTGGTTCAATCATCAAAAGCTTCCCTTGTTTGCATCAGTGCTCCCTACTCTACTTTTCATCACAATGCTAGCACAAACCCTTCGCGGATCTTTCCTTAAGTTCCTTCTCGGGTTAGTCTTCGGGTGTTAGGGTTTTGGACCGGAACAGTTATGACATTTGGCTTACTGATCACCTATTTATTGACACTTTGGTTTCGGCGATTCTCCATATTGATTTTTTCCTCATGCGATCGTGCAGAAGAAATCGCAGCGGTCATGGTGTGAGGTTGGGGAGCCTTAACTTTACATCGGATATCTGGATTAAGTCCTTCAATGAATGTACCCACCAATTGCCGTTCGGACTAGTCTTTAGCTTGATTTGATAGTCGTTCAAATCGGCTTTGATACTCTAGTACCGTAGAAGTCTGACGAATTTTTGCGAGTTGCCCATCTACATTCTCATATTCGGAGGATCCAAAGCGAACAAGAAGTCCTTTCTTGAATTGCTCCTATGAGGGAACTCCATGATATGTTTCATACCATTGGATAGCGTCTCCATCTAATTAGATTGAAGCTATTTCCACTTTGGAGTCTTCTGGAGTTTTATGAAAGCGAAATTTTTTTTCTATCCTAGAAATCCAATTGGTCGGATCTGTATCTTCCCATTATGGAAATTCTATCTTCATGCGTGGATAGCTTTTATCATGCTCTTGGTACCCTTTTCCTATATCTCCAGATTGGTTCGATTGTTTACTTGCAGGAGTCAAACTTTCATTTTGTTGAAACTTGTTGAAATTCTCAAATAAACTCTTTCTGAAGTCATTAAGAGTCTCTTGCAGCCGGTTCTCAATTCTGACTTCCAAAGCTTCCAATTGGGCTTTTATTGAGTTGTCGGTAGCCATTGCGTACGATTATAGGATCTGTAATCCCTAACTCTTATTTTTGATTTCGAGTCAAGGGCATGAGCACTGCCCTATTTGGTGTGGCTGTTGGTAGCATGGCGTTGGCCTTAAGGTAGCGTCTTGCTTGTGGCAGCGTCGAAGAGGCATGGTAGTGTTGGAGAGGACCGGTTTATGGCAGCGTCGATGACGACACACCGCAAGGAAACACCAAGGGCACACCACGAGCGAGTGCCAAGGAAATCGCCAAGGGGCATGGCTAGAGGGTGCTAAGGGCAGCGTGGGGGATCGCTGCGAAAACGCCGAGGAACACCACTGGGAAGCACTAAGGGCAGCATGAGGGATCGCTGTGAAAACACCGAGGAACACCATTGGAAAGTGCCGAGGGCAATGTGAGGGATCGCTGCGAACACTCCAAGGAACGCTACTCTGATATCAGATGATAAGACCCTAGGGTTTTATCGTAGAGAAAAAAGAGAAAAGTGATAAGATCGCTTCAAGGGGATCGGCCTCCTTGTTAGCTAAAGGCTAAATGATATTTCATTACTTGAGAGAGAAAAACTAGCCAAAGGCATTACACCCATATATTATTGAGTTCTAATCCTTAGTCCACTAGGACAAGGAGTCCTAAAAAAGAGCAATTCCTAAATAAGAACCCTAGCTGACTCCTACTAAGACTAGGAAACTCTAAAGAGACATGTATTTACATCAAGTTTAGGACCCAAAAATTCAAGGGATCCTAACATTTGCATACAATTACTTTTAGTTTTTTATGATGTTTATTTACATGCTTTATCTTTGCAGAAGTTACCTTTCATCTTTTGGAAGGCCAAAACTGTTTTAGGTGACTGCCCTCAGTTTTGATTCTTATCTATAGAAAAAGGATGTTTATATTTGTAGAAGTTTTGTTGCAGTGGAGTACCAATCAAGGAGATTGCTCGATTAAATTAATTTTGTTATTATTGCTATGTTTACCAACAATTGTGTTCTAGTCGACCATCATTTTTGATGAAACTGAGCAAAATGGTCCATGGAGAATTAAAAAAGAATATACCCGAGGCTCCCACCAATGTTTACCCAGTATATGAAGAATAAACAGTCGATGAAGAATGTGAAATCAAATTTTTTTTATTAAAAAAATCAACCGTATGAAATTACAATTAATGGATGTCATCAAATTTTTGGTTGATTTAGTTTTTATGGAATATTACATATAGTTTTGTTTGTTTTTTTATCAATGATCAATTCAATGTTGCATGCAATTTCAGGGTAATCTGCATGTCGCAAGTGTGTATGCTGGTAGTGATTGTGTAGAACTCAAGGGGCCTGAGGTACTGGCTGAATTGATTCGTTTATTAAGATTGCTGAACCTCTGCTATCTTTTCTCAAAGAGACCATTTCCAATTTTTCTGGAGTCTGCTGGCTATTCACCAGAAGATGTACTTCTTCAAGAGCCTAAGGCAGGGGTAAGGATTAGCATATATCATTAGTCACTGCACCTACAACTATCCTTTCTTTGTTCCGTGAAGATGGTGGGAAGATATTATTGATAAAATTATATGGATTTCAGAACATCTGTAAAATTGCCTAATTGGAATTTATGGAATGTTCTCTTGGTTGCTTCCTTTATGTAGCTTTTGAAACCAGCTTTCACAATCTTAGATGACAAGGAAACCAAATGCTTTCTTCTGCTGATACGAGGAACCCATAGCATTAAAGACACTTTGACAGCTGCAACTGGTGCAGTGGTCCCTTTTCACCACTCCGTTTTAGATGAAGGTGGTGTGAAAAAATTAGTCCTAGGATATGCTCATTGTGGGATGGTTGCTGCTGCTCGTTGGATTGCAAAATGTACTACCCCATGCCTTCTGAAAGCAGTCAATCAGCATCCAGATTTCAAGATCAAGGTATAATCTTTTATGACCCCTACTTTGCATCCTAGGCACTAATGCATATGACAAGTTTATATGCTTCTCTTATTATGTTCAAGAGACAACACAGAAAAATTTGAGTTCATTGGTTTTTGCCAGATAGATTATTTGGAATGTTCACATCTCATCAACCTTCGACTTATTTTCACTTTTTGATGATACATTTTCCTGATTTACTCAAAATAGCTTATCAACTTTTTGATGATGCATTCAGTAGTTAAAATTGATGTATAGTCAATTTTAACTACTGAATGCATGAACAACATTGTTGACATTCACATTGTCACAACTCAACTTGATGGGACAGTAATCCCTGTTAGCTTCATTGATCCTGGACCACTAACCCAACTTGATGGGATAATTGACTTATTAACCCATTAGACCTTTATAAATCAATTCTAATCTTTGTCAATTTCCAATGTAGGACTAAAATCGGGTGTTATAATGGTGGCTCTTTGCTATGACATGTCCTTTGGCCTCATCCTAAGATTCTTTCCTACTAAAGCCTCTTACCATTGGGGCACCAATTGTTACGACTTGATCAGATGGGATAACTAACCCATTAATTTCGCTGAACCTAAACCACTAGTCTAAAATACTTAAGCTTAGGTTAATAATAATATATCCAATAAGTCAATTTTAGTATTTGTCCACTTTTGATATGAGACTAAACTAGGGTGTTACATACATGTTGTGAATTTTATGCTACAAGGCATGGACAGTGAACTACATGAGATAGATACATTTAATATGGAAATTCTTGTAAAAATAGGACATGGACATTAAAATTTATTAATACACTTTTTCACAGATTTTATAAGTTTCTATGTCATTGTACAATTTCAACAATCTGTGATCACTATAATGTTAACTTGGAGCCATAACAATCACCCAAATACACTTATTTCAAGAACAAAGGTATATGGAAAATACACAGATCATTCATATTGATAGTGAGTCAAAGAATCAAAGGTATAAAATATATTAGAAGCCCTTATGTGGATGATGTACCCTTGTCCTACTAGTATTTCTTATATCAACAAATTCATTACGATGTTTAAATAATACTTGTACATGATTTATAATTCAGTATAGCCGTAACAATCACCCAAACAGGTTTATGACATCTATCTAGATGATCCATGTCCATAGTAAGTCAAAACTTCCAAACTTTATAATTTGTCTAGGTGCCTTATTTGGATGATAAACATTTGTCCTACTAGTAGTTGTACATCAACTAATTCATTACTGTAAATAATTTTATGTGATCTCCAGTCCAAGATAATTTTTGTCATTGACATAAATGTGTTAAAATGAGATGACTTGTTCATCATGTCTTGCCATTTTGCAAGTCTCATCAGCGTTTTTGTATGTGTATATATTTTTATAAGTAGATCTTACATGTGTTGAACATATTCCACAACTACCACCAACATGAACATGACAGGAAACTTCATATTGTGTATTTCAGAGATTTTCTTGTGTCATTAAGTATATGTATTATTCTAATTAGCAAATGGAGCCTTTTGACCTAGAAAACTTTGTCAATAATTAAAAATAATTGTCTTGTGTATCACCTGTTAGGTGCTATTCTATCACATTTGTAGCTTCATATAATTCTCTGCCCTGTGAGTAATGGGTATGTAGCATAATATTTACTTCTTTATTATTAGATTGTTGGGCACTCATTGGGAGGTGGCACTGCTGCACTGTTAACATATATTCTTCGGGAGCGGAAAGAATTCTTTTCAAGCACTTGTGTGGCATTTGCTCCGGGTGTGTATATTCTATCTTTAGTTTGCATATTGTTTGTTATGCAACACATATAAATGCATAAAGCATGTACCTACATATCTCATCCATTGCATATGATCATAAATTCTATTGAAGATGTAACTTATAATAATTAATTTCACTAAGTCCCATTTTACCTTGTTCCATATATCTGTTTTGTCATCATATCTTCATATTCCCCAGCAATGTAACCCACTAGTTCAGAATCTGATATCTGATTTATCGACCCACTATGGCATGTGAAGAAAATGATGATAGTGATACCAATATCTCATCACCAATTGATTATATTTCCAGCAAGTCCAATGGAAACCTTTGAAATACTTGTCACATGGAGAACCTAATAATTTCCAATATCTTTTACAATCGGTTAAAACATCTTTTAGGTAGTAAGAAAAACTGCCTTAACAATTTCCAATAAATGGCAGATTTGGTTTGTGGTTTTCTCTCACTAGTCTATTGATTTATTTTTCGTGAATATTTCTCCAAATTGCAAAATGTCATTTCCCTTATTGTTACAGGACTTTACATAGGTGCTCCTTGTTTCATGGTCTTAAGTTGCTGACTTCAATGTACATATTTCTACCATAACTATCTGAAATGTGGAATGCTTTTGTTTGTGATATGAGGGCAGTGATAGTGTATACCACTTAACCTTATCATGTGGGTTCTTTAGTAGCTATGCATTTAACTAGGTTATAAACCATGATAAATGGACTGATGATGTTCTTTCAGTTAGTGATCTCTCATTTTCCTTGTATGATTGGAATTTGGAAGTGTTTTTACATAATTGGTCGTCACTTTTAGATTTGACTTGAAGCTGGAATAACAAAAACCCTATAGGAACTCCAGTTTTGAAATGTGATTTCTTACTTTTTTCTGTGGTTTAACAAGCATAAACGAAATCCTACAAGTATCCAATATTTTTTACTTTCTGAATCAAAAAATGTATTAATATAGTTCAAAGATGGTGAAAAAGAAGTCATGATTTTTTTTTTACTTGATGACCACATAACCCACTAGAATATTTTAACATACTTCTTGGAAAAGCTAGCTCTATGCAGTATGCACCATCATGTGTCAGATTTGTGCATAAATTTGAATCAAAGTAGCAAGAGACTTCCTAGAAAGTTGATACGTGACATAACCAACATAACTTTCTCACAAATACATTTGTTACTTCGTCATGCACGTCAGTGTTATATGGTTTCAATATATTTTCTGAAATATGTTTCGTTAGCAATTTTCTACAAACATTCTTCCTATATATTGGTAACACTCTTATTGGATCTATAACTACCCACTACATAGTTTAGAATATCATCTGTCTTAGTTGGTATGGGACTGGTTTTTACCGCTCCAACCGAAATGTGGATCAGATGATTTTGTTGGGTTTGATCCTCAACATGGTAAGTTCACCTTATGGATTTTATCAAGTGGTAAGCAAAACAATATCAAAATATTCTACGTTATAAGCTTATTGTCCAATATCATTATCTTTTTTTTTTTCAATTTTTATACCTGTCACAAATCTCTTTTAACCTTCATATTTTCTTTTCTCTTTCTCTCTTTCTCCCCTCCTTCATGGACTTCTCTCTGTTTTATCGCAGCTGCCCCCTCCCTACCACTCTGCCTCCATTTTCACTTCTTGTCAGTAGACCTCCTCCCTCTCGACCTCTTCTCCTACTTTTCCTCTTTCTCCTCTTCCTCTTCCACATCCACCTTATTGTCCTACTCTCCTCTGTTTTAGCACACAATCTCTCACTCCTACCTACAATCAGTATCTGACTCATTGAGTGTCAATGTGCTGATCATTTTGGTACCTTGCTGATCCAGCCATTGACTGGTATTGGGACTGGACCAAAATTTTAAATCTTTATCTATTATAAACATGCAACTGGTATACATAGATAGAAATAATTGGTAATATCCTCTATCTTACGGAAGTTTGTTGTTAGTTACTTTTTCCATTGAAATTAAACAGTATGTGTAATACCATATAAAATGTGTCTGTTATCATGTACATCCTCTATAGGTGTATATATGAAGAAAAATAACTAGTATGTCTGATTTCAAAGAGATTAGTGGTATCAGAAGAGACCGAGGAAGACAAAATCATTGTAAGGAACAATAATCCAATGGTTCTTAGTTTGGAGAGTGTTAATTTTCTCAACAGAACCAAGTGGTGGAAAAAGGTCATATTTCTGACCCCAAATAGCTGGGGTCTCACAGCTTCTTTGTTATTGTTGAATGCTTAGATTTCAGAACTTACCAAAAGGTATCGTCTTCCATTTTAGAAGCGTGTATACTATTTGGATTTATTGATGGGTAATAACAAAACAGGTTTTTTGACAAAATGAGAAACTAAATACAAATAAAAATTAAGGCATGCTATTCTCGAATCCATTTCAAGAAAAGTTCTAAAATATTTTCATTGCAAACTTCAAAAAAAAAACAATGAGTTCATAGTTAATTTTTGTCATCATTCAGGTTCAGTTAAATACAATAGCTAATTCACATGCTAAGGTCAAACATTTTATTTTGTCTTCTGTGATCAAGGTAAGTGATTCAATGCTTACCACATGACTTTAAAGCAAATTTACTTAGAAAGGTCAAACATTTTATTTTGTCCTCAATGATCAAAATAAGTGATTTGATGCTTACCGCATCCCTTCAAACTAACCTTCCCCTACAAACCAAAAGTAAGGCTAGTGAACCAATTAACTCTTTCCTACATACTCCTACCTAAATATTAAAGCTGTTAAGGCTTAATATATCTATATTTATCATTTTATTGTTTGAGTAAAATGTGATGATTTACTAATAGTTGTGCTTTTTTAATATCTGAAGAAGCTAGTATAGTGAACCAATTAACTGTACTCCAACAGACTCCTATCCAATTATTAAATCTATTAAGACTCAATCTCTTCTGTTGCATTATTATATATATCCTTAATAACATCAATATAATTAGTGAATACATTTTTTTTTTAAAACCACTATTATAAATCTCTAGGAACTCTATTATAGGCTTTCTCAAAATCAATAAAAATCATATGTAAATCTTTTTTTCTCTATTCTTTTTCATTAATTGTTTTATTAGATAAATAACTTCTATTGTTGATCTATTGTCTCTGTACATTAATTTACTTGCTGAAGATACAATAATTAAATTACCTTAGATTACTTTTTTATAATCACAAAGGGACATTTTTTTTAATTATTGATGTGGTGTTATTGATATAATATTTAAATTAGGGAAGCAAATTTTTGAGTGCAATATGGTACAAGTCTTTTACCAATAAGTTATTAAAGCTTGTTAATTAAAAAAAAAAGCAATAGACATTGTCTTGCTTTGTGATTTTGAGAGTAGAGGATCACCACCTTGCTTTATTGGGTATCATCTCCTTGATGAATCTAAGTAGGTGATAGACCTAGCCTTGACCTTAGTTTCGAAACAGATAGTCCGGTTCTGAATTGGAACCATCGGCGGTTCTAGTTTGAATCACCAACTTTTTTTAAATTTTAATTAAAAATAATTTAAAACATGAAAAAAATTCATAATTTTATTTTTACAATTTGAAAATAAGTGTATAATGTGTAATGACAAAAAAGATATAAAAAAAAGTAAAATTATAAAATTTCAATAGCTTTCGATGTTGAATGTTTCAATTATCCCATTAAACCGAATAAGCAGTCGTTCTCTTCACGGATTATCTCTTAGTTCCATTTCTCTGTCTTTGTCTAGTTGTTAATGCATGTTTGAGTTTCATCTGATTCGGGGATCATACTCGAATGGGTTTCATCCAAGATGCACTCCCCCACACTAAAGGCTTGTACTATTGACATTGGAGCTATTGGTATTTGCTTTGCAATCATCACTAAAATAAGAAAGGTTGTTATATATCACATCGACCATTCAAGAATCGAAAATTTATACTGTAGTGCTGACACCAAACTTAAAAGAAGTCAAATAAATTTCGAGCTCGGATTTCGAGCTTGATAAATGCATGCTCACCTAAATAAAACTACAAAGGCTTATAACTAAGTGATTACTCACTATACACCCTATTTTGCAAGTAAGGATACTAGTACTCCACCTAAGTGATTGGGAAGGGATGTGAGCATGTGCAAGCCCATGCTAGCGTAGATATGGACAATGACCTATAAGCATTTTATGTGTATAAATTTTAGATATGTTATGTTTGGATTTTCTTTTAGTTAGATGTTATAATTATGTACAAGTGTCAAAAACATTGTGTACCAGGGAAAACCTTGTCAATTTTGTTTAGTAAGTTAACATATTTTAATTTTTAGATTGTCAACTTTCCGTCACATTCCTATTGATAGTAATAATGAAAAATTAAAATATGACATCCTACTTTAGTCATGCATATAGGGTATAGGTGGAACTAGGAGTAGGATGTTATATATTGTTGGTGCTTTGAAAGCATATTAAAATAATCATGATTTAAATATGACTATCATGACAACAAAATCAAAATGGACAAATTATTTTCTTGATATTCCATGAACTTCTCTTGTTGCTTGTGTTTTTTATTGTCAAACTAGAATAGATGGTTTAAGTGATTATTTAACTATTTAAAATGAAAGTTTAGGAATAGAAGTTGGTATCGATGATAAAATTAGAGAAATAAAAAAACTAATCATTAGTAAACGGACCACCTCCAAAACTTTTTCATCTATGGATCAAGTTAAAAGGATTAGTTAAATATTTAAGGGAGAGAAATTATTATTATAAAAACAATAAATTAAAATCATCGTCATAAGACAATTACCATTAAACACCTCATCCTATGATTTCTTTCGCAAGCATAACCCTACAACATAGTATATGCAAAATAAAGAGGTAAAATTCTGCGTCAAAATAATTCAGGACTCTTATATACACATGTATGAAACATAACAAATTCATGAAGATCTACGCCCCATATTATAATATACATAGACTCCCACATCCCACATCATTGTAATATATTCGTGCACTCCCACATCGTACGTCATAACATATATGTGCACTCTCACACTGCACTGTCATAGACTTAGCTGGAATTGCTTAAGTTGTGAGGCACCTTTACGACAAAGTCACGAACTTAGTTGAAATTGCCTAAGTCGTGAAGCACCCTTGCGCCAACTCCTTGGACTTAGCTGGGATTACCTAATGTTAGGATCAAGAGCGGCACTAAGAGGGGGGGTGAATTAGTGCAGCGGAAAACTTTCCGATTTCGAAAGACTTTGTTTCGATTAAAATCGATTCCGACGAAAATGGTTTTGATTCAATCCGTTTCAGAGAGAATTTGAACTTGAAAGCTTTTCGTAAAAGTGTAAGAGAAGATTAAGGAGATTTGCAGTAATGTAAATTGCACAAATGAAAAGCTTCGGTTTCGTAAAATCTTCGTACGATTAAAATCGATCTCGGAAGGTGTTTACTTGAAATCGTATGTGAGACATAGGCGTAGTAAAAGCATAGTAAGGAGGAGAGGCAATTTGCTATAAAAGTAAATTGCTCAAAGTAAATGCAAACTGAGTTTTAGAGTGGTTCGGTCAATGTGACCTACATCCACTTTCGGATTCCTCCTCCTACAAAGGCCTTCCTTCAATAGGTGAAGACCAAACACCTTTTATAGTGCTTTCTTCTTTTCATGGGTTTAGGAGAGAACCCTTATAAGTCTCACACATCTCTTGAATGATCTCAAAACTTAGAAAGGGAGGAGAACTCTAGCACTTGTTTACAACACTTTTACACCCCAATAACTCAAGATTATCTCAATACTTTTCGTGTCCTTTCATGCAGAAAAGGGTGGGGTTTTTATAGGCCCCAATGACTTCAAAAATGGAGCCAAAAAGTGTCTCATCCCGGATTTCCGGGGTACTGGCAGTACCACCGCCATTACTAGGCGGTACTACCCCCTGCAGTCTGACACTGGGTGGTACCATCGCCCAGTCTAGGCGGTATCACGGCTTGACAAAGCTCGGAGACCGAGCTTTGGCGGTACCATCGCTTGACAGGGGCGGTACCATCGCTGGCAGCAATAACTGTCGGCAGTACCACCGCCCAAACCACTTGGGAGACTGAGTCTTCTGGGCGGTGCCACCGTCGGCCTTGGCGGTACCACCACCGGCCATGTTTTTAGGGGATGATTGGGCTATTCAATCCGACCAAAATCAGCCTTGTTAAGGGCCCAGTTGGCCCCTAATTAAGTTAGTAGGATTACCTCCCAATCCTAACTTAATTTATGCTCTAACTACGATAATTAATATTGAATCTCGGATTTTGATGATGAAATCAATTGATGGGTTAATTGATCTAATCTATATTATTGAGTTAAGTGTGCAGGATTAACTACGATAACCAGAAAACACAAAGCAAGAATACCGGAGTCAAGATTGATGGACGTTTAAGAGTCCGAAGAATCGTCGGAGATGCTGCCAGAACCAACCGAGAAGAAATCGGGAACCTATCGGAATTTTCGGAAGTTCGCCGAAGAGATCGTCGGAGGTTCACGGAGATCACCGAGAAGGCTCGGCTACTCGTTAAAGTCATCACAAGATCGGGAGCTTGATGGGAGTCCGTCGGAAGAAGCTCGTCGGAAAGCTCGCCGAAACAAGACTCGACGTTCGCGGTTGAAAGCTTGCTTAGGATGTGTTTTTGTTATGTAGTTCACTTGTAATTAGGATTAGGATTAAGAGATAATCCTATATCCTGGTTAGAGGCCAACTGGGCCCAAAGTCAGATATGGTTTGGGCTTAAATTAAGCCAAACCAGTGAAATCGGAGAGCCAGGCGGTGGCACCGCCTGGCTGGGCGGTGGCACCGCCCAGCACCCGAGTGCTGAGCGGTGACACCTCCTTGGCTGGGCGGTTGCACCGTCCAGCACCCGAACGCTGGGCGGTGGCACCGCCTGGTTGGGCGGTGGCACCTCCAGCACCGGGAACCCTAAGAGAATTCAAATTTTGGAGCCCAAATTTGAATCCTCTTGAGGCCTATAAATACCCCTCAAATCTCAGCTGAGGTTACAACTTTTGAGAAGCATTTTGATTGAGAGAAAAGTCTTAGAAAGTCTTAGCAAGTCTTGTTTTCAATTTGCTAGAGAGTTGTCCTCCTTCTTTCCTATTGAAAATTTGTAAGAGGTTGAACTGCTTGTAAAAGGTTGTAAGAGGGGTGTTTACCCTTCCATTTCAAGAGATTTGCTAGTGGAAGGTGGGAGCCTCATCGAAGAGGGGCATCGCAAGTGGAGTAGGTCATTTGACCGAACCACTCTAAAAATCGGCGTAATCTCTGGTTTGCATTTTATTATTGTCATTTACATTACTGCAAATCTTCTTACTGCTTTAGTTCCTTATTACCCTTGCTGCGTAACTTTAAGAATACGCTTTCAAGTTAAACTTTTCAAGTTCCGTTCTTATCGTACGAAAGATTTTGTTAAAATTGAAGTTTTAATCCGCTGCACTAATTCACCCCCCCCCTCTTAGTGCAGCTCCGATCCTAACAAGTGGTATCAGAGCGAGGTTATCTCTCATATTTGGTTTAATACCCAAGAGAGATGGCTTACTCCGGCATGCAAGAGGGCCACTCTATTGCACGACCACCTTTGTTTAATGGGTCGGATTACACATATTGGAAGACTCGCATGAGGATCTTCCTCATTTCTATGGACTTTGAGCTTTGGTCTATTGTTGAAAACGGATTTCAAAAATCTTCTCTTCCGATGAGTGAATGGAATGAATCGGAGAAGAAGGTTTTTGCTTTAAATGCAAAGGCTATGAATGCCTTGTTTTGTGCATTAGACAAAAACGAATTTAATCGTGTTTCAATGTGTGATTCGGCTTTTGATATTTGGAGAACTCTTGAGGTCACTCATGAAGGCACTAGCCGAGTGAAAGAGTCCAAAATCAACATCCTTGTGCACTCTTACGAACTTTTCCGAATGAAACCAAGTGAGTCCATCGGAGACATGTACACCCGGTTTACGGATGTCATCAATGGACTCAAAGCTCTTGGTAAAGATTTTACTAACTTTGAACTAGTAACTAAAATCTTAAGATCCCTCCCTAAAAGTTGGGATCCAAAAGTTACGGCCATTCAAGAGGCCAAAGACCTTAAAGCATTCCCTCTTGAAGAACTCATTGGGTCTCTGATGACCTACGAAATGACATGTCAAGCTCATGACGAGCTCGAGAACCCCCTTCCAAAGAACAGGAAGGATATAGCACTCAAATCACAAGAAAACCACTTGAAAGGAACATCAAGTGATGAGGACAGTGACAATGACATTGCACTTTTGACTCAAAAATTTAAGAAATACTTAAGAAATAATAAATTTAAAAACAAATTTGAACAAAAGAAGGACCAAGTGATCTGCTATGAATGCAAAAAACCTGGACACTACAAGAACGATTGTCCTCAAGCCAAAAAGAGAACATCAAAGAAGAAGGCGCTCAAGGCAACGTGGGATGATTCAAGCGCATCCGAAGAAGAGGAGTCCAACACCGAGCAAGTTGCTCATTACGCGCTAATGGCTTTAGGAGAAGAGGTATGTGATTTATTTAATGAAGATTTATCTTTTGAAGAACTCTCTATCGCTTTTCATGAATTATTTGATGAATGTAGAACTGTTAGCAAGAAGTTAAGTATCTTAAAGAAAGAGCATGCTTTGCTACAAGATAAGTTTGATAGTCTTCAAACTCCTCCATACTCTAAGTGTGAGCATTTAGAAGCAATAAAAAATGAAAATTTGCTTCTTAAGGAAACCTTAAACAAGTTTAAGGTTGGTAGCAAAGGATTAGATATGATCCTTGCACACAAGGGTCACATCGCAAATAGAAATAGAATTGGATTTGTAAAAGGATTACATCAAAATCCTACCACTTTCATAAAAGGACCTACATTACATGTTTCCTCTTATATGAAATGCAACTTCTGTTGCAAATCCGGACATATTGCCTACAAATGTCCATTTAGGAAAATTAGTTCACAAAAATTAATATGGGTTCCTAAAGGAACTATAAAGGATTCAAAAATAAATAACAAGGTTAGTGGGTCAATTTTTGAGGCACCCAAAATCAAATGGGTACCTAAAAATCATCCTCTTTTGTAGACAAACCCACAAGCTAGGAGCAAGGGATGGTATCTCGATAGTGGATGCTCAAGACATATGACTGGAGATCCATCTCATTTCTCTATGCTCACTAGCAAAGAAGAAGGGTACGTCACCTTCGGAGACAACAACAAAGGCAAAATCATTGGCAAGGGAACTATTGGTAACAAATTTAGTTTTTCCATTGATGATGTTTTACTAGTTGATGGATTAAAACATAATCTCTTGAGTATTAGTCAACTATGCGATAAAGGTTATATCGTTAGATTTGAATCAAATATGTGCATTATTGAAAAACCAAATCATAACATGACTATGATTGCTTTAAAACAAAATAATGTTTATACCATCAATCTTGATGAACTAAGTAATGAAATGTGTTTCTCCGTCGTAAATGATGATGCTTGGCTTTGGCATAGGAGATTAGGTCATGCAAGCATGAAAACAATATCGAAAATCTTATCTCAAGAATTAGTACGAGGGATTCCGAATATGAAGTTTATTAAGGATAAGGTATGCGATACATGTCAACTAGGCAAACAAATAAAAACAAGCTTCAAACCAAAAAATCAAATTAGCACCACTAGACCATTACAATTGATCCATTTGGACTTATTTGGACCAATTGATACAACAAGTCTAGGTGGAAGCAAATATGCTTTCGTGATTGTGGATGACTACTCTAGATACACTTGGACCTATTTCTTAGCTCACAAAAGTGATTGCTTCAAGTGTTTCTCTAAATTTTGTAAACTCATTCAAAACGAAAAAGGCTTCATGATTTCATCAAGTCGGAGTGATCACGGTGGTGAATTCCAAAACCGTGACTTTCAAAATTTTTGCGAAGTTAATGGGTACAATCACAACTTCTCAACTCCAAGAAATCCTCAACAAAATGGAGTAGTTGAAAGGAAAAATAGAAACCTACAAGAAATGGCAAGAACTATGTTAAATGAACATAGTTTACCCAAATATTTTTGGGCCGAAGCCGTAAATACGGCTTGTTACATCATGAATAGGGTCTTAATAAGACCATCTCTATCAAAAACTCCCTATGAATTATGGAATAACAAAAAACCAAATATTTCTTATTTTAAAGTTTTTGGTTGTAAATGCTTCATTTTAAATGAAAAGGATGCCCTAGGTAAATTTGATGCTAAATCCGATGAAGGCATTTTTCATGGTTACTCCTCCGTTTCTAAGGCCTTTCGTGTCTTTAACAAAAGGACCTTAGTAATAGAAGAGTCTATTCATGTAGTTTTTAATGAAATTTTTGATTTAAAGAAAAATGATTTTGATGATGATCTTAGTTTTGATAATTTGAATTTAAACGAACCCCCTCCTCAAAATAGCCATTTGAATGCATCTTCTTCCGAAATTTCTTTACCCAAAGAATGGAAGTATGTAGATGCTCATCCAAAGGAGCTAATTATAGGAGAGACAACAAAAGAGGTTCAAACTCGTTCTTCTTTCAAGAATTTTTGTGCTAACGCCGCTTTCCTTTCTCAAATTGAACCTAAATGCATTGACGAAGCCTTAAAAGATGATTTTTGGGTCATTGCAATGCAAGAAGAATTGAACCAATTTGAGAGGAATGAGGTATGGAAGCTTGTTCCTAGACCAAGTGACCACTTAGTCATAGGTACTAAGTGGGTCTTTAGAAACAAGCAAGACGAAAATGGTATCGTGGTTAGAAACAAGGCTAGATTAGTGGCCAAAGGTTTCAACCAAGAAGAAGGTATCGATTACGAAGAAACCTTCGCTCCCGTGGCTCGATTAGAAGCCATAAGGATGCTCCTTGCCTATGCTAGTAGTAATAATTTTAAACTATTTCAAATGGATGTTAAAAGTGCTTTCTTGAATGGTTTTATTTCCGAAGAAGTATATGTCGAACAACCTCCCGGATTTGAAAATTCTCTTCTTCCTAATCATGTATTCAAATTGACTAAAGCTCTCTATGGCTTGAAACAAGCTCCTAGAGCTTGGTATGAAAGGCTTAGTTCTTTTCTTATTTTAAATAATTTTACCAAAGGCAAGGTTGATACTATATTGTTTATTAAACATTTTGAAAATAATTTTTTTATTGTGCAAATTTATGTTGACGATATTATTTTTGGCTCTTCGGATGAATCACTATGTGAATCATTTGCCAAATGTATGAGTCATGAATTTGAAATGAGTTTAATGGGTGAATTAACTTTCTTTTTAGGATTACAAATCAAACAACTTAGTGATGGTATATTTCTTAACCAATCCAAATACACATTAGAATTGTTAAAACGATTTAACATGGATAATTCAAAAGCAATAAACACCCCTATGAGTACTGCGACTAAGTTAGATATGGATGAAAATAGTGAAAATTTCGATCAAAAAACATATAGGGGAATGATAGGTAGTCTACTCTACCTCACCGCGACTAGACCAGATATTATGTTTAGTGTAGGACTTTGTGCTAGGTTTCAATCTAATCCTAAATTATCTCATCTAAAGAGTGTTAAAAGAATATTTAGGTATCTTAAAGGAACTCTAAATTTAGGATTGTGGTATCCAAAATCTGAAAAATTCGATCTAATAGCTTATGCAGATGCCGATTTTGGCGGATGCAGGATAGATAGAAAAAGTACATCCGGAACATGCCAATTTTTAGGACATGCACTTGTTTCTTGGACTTCCAAGAAACAAAATTCAGTTGCACTATCTACGGCGGAAGCCGAATACATTGCTGCAAGTGCATGTTGTGCACAAGTCATTTGGATGAAAAATACATTAGAAGACTATGAAATTCACTTTAAAAACATTCCCATAAAATGTGATAATACTAGTGCCATATGTCTTACTAAAAATCCAATTCAGCACTCTAGAACTAAGCACATCGACGTTAGGCATCATTTCATACGCGATCATGTCCTTAACAATGATGTTGTTCTAGAATTCATTGACACAAAGCATCAATTAGCAGATATATTTACAAAAGCTTTGAATGAAGACCAATTTGAATTCATTAGAAGGGAATTAGGTATGTTAAATTGTCCCTAAGAATAAAATTGTTTGAATGGATTTTCCGTAAAGTTTTTCATTCTCTCTCCGTTCCTCGGTGACTTGTTAAATTATCTTATCCTATCTTGAGTCAAACAACGCTTCCATCTGATCAAGATTAATGATTTTATGATATTTTGAATCTCGAAATTGATTTTGATGGCTTGATTATGAGTTTCAAGTTGACGAATTGAATTTGAATGGATTTGTATTCGAATTATGATCTTGACTTATTGGAGTTACTACTTAAAATTTTTTTTTCTTATCCCAATCTCTTCTTTGTACATCTACAATTTTTGTTATTTATAAAAAGAAGAGATTTGATAATATGGATGAATGCTAAATTTTCTTTTAAGATGAACTCTGCGTAAATATTTTAGCATACTTAATTTTGAATGATAAAATCTTTGTATGATCAATGATAATATAGATGAGTGATGTATGATCAATGATAAAATCTTTGTATGATAAATTATGTGCTTCAAGTCTCATTCCCTTTTTGTTGATAACAAAGGGGGAGAAAAGTGATGACTTGTATCATTTTAATAGCATGACTTATATGAATTGCAAAAGCTTGTGTGATATGAATGTCTTATATTCCTTGCAAAATCCTTGAGAATATCACAAGATTGATTGATCATATTGAAAGCATACCTTACATCGATATCATGAAATTCATGTTGAAAATCTTTATCTCCTATCGTAGTAAAAATTGTCCCATATCATTTGACTTATGATTTTCATCGAAGTTTCGCATTTACTATTGCTTAATGAGAATAACGATAAGCTCTACGGTTAGAACTTATCGGTTTATGCTTGAATTCAATGGATGAAATTCAAGTGTTTTCATCTTCTCATAATATGACATATAGATAGGGGGAGTTATGTTTAACTCCGTCATCAATTGATTGTCATCATAAAAAAGGGGGAGATTGTTGAATCTCGGATTTTGATGATGAAATCAATTGATGGGTTAATTGATCTAATCCATATTATTGAGTTAAGTGTGCAGGATTAACTACGATAACTAGAAAACACAAAGCAAGAATACCGGAGTCAAGATTGATGGACGTTTAAGAGTCCGAAGAATTGTCGGAGATGCTGCCAGAACCAACCGAGAAGAAATCGGGAACCTATCGGAATTTTCGGAAGTTCGCCGAAGAGATCGTCGGAGGTTCACGGAGATCATCGAGAAGGCTCGGCTACTCGTTAAAGTCATCACAAGATCGGGAGCTTGATGGGAGTCCGTCGGAAGAAGCTCGTCGGAAAGCTCGTCGGAAAGCTTGCCGAAACAAGACTCGACGTTCGCGGTTGAAAGCTTGCTTAGGATGTGTTTTTGTTATGTAGTTCACTTGTAATTAGGATTAGGATTAAGAGATAATCCTATATCCTGGTTAGGGGCCAACTGGGCCCAAAGTCAGATATGGTTTGGGCTTAAATTAAGTCAAACCAGTGAAATCGGAGAGCCAGGCGGTGACACCTCCTTGGCTGGGCGGTTGCACCGTCCAGCACCCGAGCGCTGGGCGGTGGCACCGCCTGGTTGGGCGGTGGCACCTCCAGCACCGGGAACCCTAAGAGAATTCAAATTTTGGAGCCCAAATTTGAATCCTCTTGAGGCCTATAAATACCCCTCAAATCTCAGCTGAGGTTACAACTTTTGAGAAGCATTTTGATTGAGAGAAAAGTCTTAGAAAGTCTTAGCAAGTCTTGTTTTCAATTTGCTAGAGAGTTCTCCTTCTTTCCTATTGAAAATTTGTAAGAGGTTGAACTGCTTGTAAAAGGTTGTAAGAGGGGTGTTTACCCTTCCATTTCAAGAGATTTGCTAGTGGAAGGTGGAAGCCTCATCGAAGAGGGGCATTGCAAGTGGAGTAGGTCATTTGACCGAACCACTCTAAAAATCGGCGTAATCTCTGGTTTGCATTTTATTATTGTCATTTACATTACTGCAAATCTTCTTACTGCTTTAGTTCCTTATTACCCTTGCTGCGCAACTTTAAGAATACACTTTCAAGTTAAACTTTTCAAGTTCCGTTCTTATCGTACGAAAGATTTTGTTAAAATCGAAGTTTTAATCCGCTGCACTAATTCACCCCCCCCCCCCTCTTAGTGCCGCTCCGATCCTAACAATTAAAACATGATCACAACACTTCTTGTTCCGGTGCGTCAATTGCTCTTCCGGCGAGATTCCGACGTACTTCCGGCGAACATCCGATGAACTCTCGACAATGCTCCGGCGGACTCCCAGCAAGCTCCTGGATTTTACGACGATCTTCTTGGCAAGTTCCGACGATCTTCTTTGGCAAGCTCCTGGACTTCTCGGTTGGTTCCGCAAGAACTTCCGACGAAATGTCACGGACAAACTTCTAAACAGGATGTTTGATGTAATGCTTATGTATGTCCGTGTCTTTTGGTATGTTCATGCTCTGCACAGCATGTAGAGGGACGACCGAAGGCTTAATAGTCCCATTTTAGTTAGGTTGGTGGTCGCTTTAGGCTTGTAAATAAAGGTTGTGTCATGTGGACACGTGCGAGAGATTTTCGGTCTGTAATTGACCATTTTACCCTTTGTTGTGCAAATGTTCAGAGCTTGTAAAGTCTGTTTGTAATTTGCATTGTCTATAAAGTGTTTTTCAGAGATGTTTGCTTGTGGATCCCGAGTGAGGCGTTTTCTCTATCTCGTTCTCTCTTTTGTGGGTCCTAAGGGACCATGGGAGGCTTCGGGAAGGCTGACCTTTGCGGACGGACACGTAAGGGTGCCGCATGACTTAGGCAAAACCAACTAAGTCCGTGACAGATGGTATCAGAGCAGGACAAGCACTTATAGAAACACTTAGCATGCAAACGTGGGGGACCTAGCGGGGCTGCGTTGAGGGCAGTCAGCACACGCGCGACCGTTTGGGGGAAAACGGGCATGGAGATGTAGGGAAAAGGAGTCACTCGGAGGAGCGGGCATCTGAGATTGGCATTCAGAGGAATGGCCAACCCTTCGCGCAAGAGGCACCACGAGAACAAACAAGCTTGGAAGAATGCGGAGCGCACAAAGGTTGGGATGGTTGAGTTTGAGCTATGGCTCAACGTTGACAACCATACTTGATGGTGCTCAAGGCAAGCGAGGCGCTTGGTAAATGATGAGACCATCCAAGGTGGAATGAGTTGCTCAGCGACCGAAAGAGTTGTGCAAAGCTCACAGAGGTAAAGCTCACAGAGGTGAGGGGAATTGCTAACTCAAAGAATTCAGTACTCATGCATGGGCTTATATGCGGACAATGGAATGTTCACGGCCATCCTAAGGCGACCGAAACTCGGCGCCATGGAGCATTGAAACTTTCTCTTCGGCATGTGAAGGATATGTTCGTAGGAGGCTGAAGTGTGCAACGAGTTCAGCATGTTGCTAGGCCTTGAGTGGTGCAGCGGGGGCTGTATTAACGTGGAGTTGCAATCTAGCAAGTGTGTTTGCAGGAGGCAGAACAATGCACAGTTTGTTCAGCAGATCGGAGTAGTCCAAGGGGATGGTGGTCTCCGAAACGAAGAGAGATGTTGCTCCAACGGGATAGTTATTCAGGAGGGATAAGTCTCGGCTCTCCAAAGGGAGAATCATGTGGGACGAATCTCACAAGTTGAGGATGAATACCTCAACAAACAACAGCTCCACGAAGCTCAATGGACTGAGCAAGTGGCGAGGAGTCGTCGTATGATCTCGCTTGAGAGAATGCATTGGTGGATGCATTGCGAGATCAAGTGGGGGAGCGACCCAAAGCAACACAAATGAAGGCACACTTGGAGTCGATATGGAGATCGGACTCAAGGGAGGGCTGACCCGTGGAATGGTGGGCGCGAGGGCCACCATCAACTCAATGTAAAACGAGGAGCGGAGCAACTTGGGTGTAACTTGGCAAAGTACCCAAGCCGCATGAAGGGAGCTAGTATAGAAGATGGAACATGGAGCGGAGGCATAGTGCTTTCCTTGGACAGAGGTCAAGGACATGAACTCTTGCAGAGGCAAGAGTAGGATCATGTTGTTCCATGGGTCATTCATTCTGACGGAGCGGACTCATCTTGCATGATGCCAAAGACGAAGGGAGCTTCTGGGCACATGCACCTTATCTCGGAGGAGCATTTGATGGAGGAATTAAGGCGACTCAATTTGCGGAGGCGAAGTTAGGTTCAGAAGGCCTTAGCACGGGGCAAGAGGACGCAGAGGCGGGTGCTCTTGAAGAATATGCCACAGTGTTGCCATTCAAGTTGCTATGAAGGAAGCGGTGCGCAGCGAAGATTGTGCTGGTAGGGTTAGAGGCCCAGGATCCAGACAATGGTGCACTAATTGTAGCGATGCACTAATTGTAGCGAAGTCGGGGGACTTCGGGAGCTACTAGGCGACGGACTGTCCTAGAGCGGTGCTTCATCTAGGTGTGACCCAAGAGTGGGTGGATGAAGGTCGATTGCCAAAGGAGCGAACAAAATCGAAGGTGGAAGAGACCCTGCGATGTATTGGCAGAGGCCACACATGAAGGGTTCACAATTCGAGTTCATCCCACAAGGATCAGAATGCAATAGAGATGTCACCAGGAGACGACATGGTGCAGTGGATCGTGGTGGAACAGTTCGTGACAATGCGATACACACAACCTAGTCCCGTGAGAGACTAGATCATACGGAGGTATAATCGAGAGCTACTGGAAGCTCCACTTCGGTGAACAACATGACGGCAAGAAGGGCTATGGATTTAAGGAGTGAAGGCCATGGTACCGCAGAGGCGGGTCTTCCGTGCGTGCATCGGATGAAAACCTTGGTCATCAGCATATGGGGGTTGGGTTCCACCAAGGGAAAAGTTCGAATGCAAGTACCAGTGAGTCCCATAGGAGGGACTTGATCATGCAGTGGTATGATCGAAGCAGTTGGAGAGTTGGATTGCTCAAGAGCCCATATTCGCTTAAGGGTGCCCGACAAGTCAGAGGACAAGGTCGAGTAAGCGAACGTTGCTACCAAGGAAGCTAAGGAGAACAGAATCGGTGCAAACCCTGCAACATGATGGTAGAGGCCATGCATGGGAGTTGCAGTCTGTCTTTCCATCGACCAAAGGGAGCTGCTTGGAGAACACAGAGGTGTTGAAGCAGGGGGTCGAAAGGGGCGAGGAAGCGACAACGAGTCCAGAGGGACTTAGCTACCCAAAATCAAGCATCAGTTAGAATGGAGGTGGACTCGGAGGAGTGCCACAAAGGCATATCTAAACAGGACGTCGAAGGAATAAGTGGGGGAGAATGTCACGGACAAACTTCTAAACAGGATGTTTGATGTAATGCTTATGTATGTCCGTGTCTTTTGGTATGTTCATGCTCTGCACAACATGTAGAGGGACGGCCGAAGGCTTAATAGTCCCATTTTAGTTAGGTTGGTGGCTTTTTTAGGCTTGTAAATAAAGGTTGTGTCATGTGGACACGTGCGAGAGATTTTCGGTCTGTAATGGACTATTTTACCCTTTGTTGTGCAACTGTTCAGAGCTTGTAAAGTCTGTTTGTAATTTGCATTGTTTATAAAGTGTTTTTCAGAGATGTTTGCTTGTGGATCCCGAGTGAGGCGTTTTCTCTAACTCGTTCTCTCTTTTGTGGGTCCTAAGAGACCATGGGAGGCTTCGGGGAGGCTGACCTTTACGGACGGACACGCAAGGGTGCCGCACGACTTAGGCAAAACCAGCTAAGTCCGTGACAGAATGTCCGGACTTCCGACGAACCCTCGAACTCTCAACGTGATCTCGATCTTGACTCCGGCACAACACCTGTTTTATGTCTTACTACTATCGTAGTTAAGCCTGCACACTTTTCTCAACATATAGATTAGATCAAACAAATTACAATTGACTTCATAATCAAAATCTGATTCATCAATCTCCCCCTTTTTGATGATGACAATCAATTGATGACGGAATTAACCTTAACTCCCCCAATCTATATGCTGTACTTGAGAAAAGACACTCTTGAATTCAAAGCCTTTGAATTCAAGTATCAAACTGATAAGTTAGTATCATTTAAACTTATCAACATGCACATCATGATTACTATCATAATCTAACATTCTCAAGATACCGTGATAAGTATGATGTCAAGTCATGACATCCATTTTCAAGTAAGATATTTCAAATATGAAAGATGACAAAGATAGCAATTCATTATTCTATGGCAAGATATCATTTATAAAATTGAAAGTTAAGCTTTAGATATCTTATATGAAAGACATTTATCAATTTGATACGATAAGATATGTTTTTGCCATATTTCAACTCATGATATCTTATATGAAAGACATTTATCAATTTTATAAGATATGTTTTTTCTATATTTTAATATGTTTCAAATGATAAGCATATAAGCATTTATAATAAAATAAATTGCATACATTGTCATCAATTTACCACATTTTGGTATCATTTCTCCCCCTTTGTCATCAACAAAAAGGAGAACAATTCAACAATGCAAGTGTGGTAAAGATTCATGGCACATTTCAATTTGTATTTGACAATACCAATCATATTTCTAGCATTCATGACATGGTATCATTCAAAAGTTCTCAACATTAAAGCGATAGCTTCCATCAACTTCTCCCCTTTTTTTTTCATCATGACTTTACATGAAGAAGGAAAGAAAGGAGGAAATCCATTAAAAACCAACTTTGTGAAATGATTTGAGTCAACTAAAAAACGATAAAAAAGTTTAATTAAATCATTCTTTAATTTTCACAAGGATTAAGATATTTATGTGAAATCAATCCTCACTCTTGTAAGTGTTCATCTCATACTAAAAAATTAATATAAAATTTTCTTTCATTAATAAAGAATTCATGTGAAAGAATAAAAGAAATTTCATGAATAATCACATCAAATCCATTTCTCATAAAAAAAAAATTCATAAGAGTGAAATTCGTGAGAGATGCATTTGTCAATGAATTCCATGTATCCAACATTATTACATGATGGAGCAAGGACATGAAGTAAACTTGATACCAAGGAAGATTAAAAAAAAAAACGAAATAGACTCATGAAAGTTCGATTCATAAAATACATTAAATTCATGCATTCGGACAAATTAACATTCCTAATTCTTTTCTAATAAAATCAAATTGTTCTTCACTTAAAGACTTTGTAAAAATATCGGCTAATTGATGTTTCGTATCAATAAACTCTAAGATTACATCATGATTATTAACATGATCTCATATAAAGTAATGCCTAATATCAATATGTTTAGTTCTAGAGTGTTGAATGAGATTTTTTGTTAAACATATTGTACTTGTGTTATCACATTTTATAAGAATGTTTTTAAGATGAATCTTATAATTCTCTAAAGTGTTTTTCATCCACACAACTTGTGCACAACATACACTAGCTACAGTGTACTCAGCTTCGGTTGTAGATAGTGCCAACCGAGTTTTGTTTCTTGGAAGACCAAGAAACAAGTGCGTGTCCTAAAAATTGATATGTTCCCAATGTGCTTTTTTTCTATCTAATCTACATCCAGCAAAATCCGCATCAGCATACGCAATTAGTTCAAAGTTCTCGGATTTTGGATACCATAATCCTAGATTAGTGGTACCTTTAAGATATCTAAGAATTCTCTTAACTGTTTTAAGATGAGATATCTTAGGATTAGATTGAAACCTAGCACAAAGACCTACACTAAACATGATATCCGGTCTAGTTGCGGTGAGGTATAGTAAACTTCCTATCATACCCGTATAAGCTTTTTGATAAAAGCTTTCTTCACTTTCATCAATGTCTAACTTAGTGGAGGTACTTATGGGAGTATTGATATTTGATAGCTTTTAAGCTATCCATATTAAACCTTTTTAGCAAATCTAAAGCATATTTTGTTTGACTAAGAAAAATGTCATTACTTAGTTGTTTGATTTGTAAACCTAAAAAGAAGGTTAATTCTCCCATTAAACTAATTTCAAATTCAAGACTCATACTTTTAGCAAATGATTCATATAAAGATTCATTCGTGGAACCGAAAATAATATTATCAACATAAATTTGAACAATAAGAAAATTATTTTCAAAATTTTTGATAAACAATGTAGTATCGACCTTGCCTTTAGAGAAATTATTTTTGATAAGAAATGAGCTAAGTCTCTCATACCAAGCCCTTGGGGCTTGTTTTAATCTATAAAGAGCTTTAGTCAATTTAAACACATGATTAGGGAGATTATCATTCTCAAATCCGGGAGGTTGTTCAACATAAACTTCTTCGGAAATAAAGCCATTAAGAAAAGCACTTTTAACATCCATTTGAAACAACTTAAAATTATTACTATTAGCATAAGCAAGGAGCATCCTTGTGGCTTCTAATCGAGCCATAGGAGCGAAGGTCTCTTTATAATCGATACCTTCTTCTTGGTTGAAATCTTTGGCCACTAATCTAACCTTGTTTCGAACCACGATACCAAATTCATCTTGCTTGTTTCTAAAGACTCATTTAGTACAAATAATTAAATGGTCATTTGGTATAGGAACAAGCTTTCACATCTCATTTTTCTTAAATTGATTCAACTCTTCTTGTATTGCAATGACCTATGAATCATCTTTTAAAGCCTCGTCAATGCTTTTAGGTTTAATTTAGGAGAGAAAAGCGGTGTTGGCACAAAAATTTTTAAGAGAATAACGAGTTTCAACCCCTTTTGATGTTTTTCTTATGATTAGCTTCTTAGGATTAACATCTACAAACTTTCAATCCTTGGGTAAGGATGTTTCGGAAGAAGATGCATCCAAGTTGCTAGATGGAGAAAGGATTTCATTTAAATTCAAAGCATTAAAATTAACATCTTCATCAAAATCATTTTTCTTAACTTCGGAAACTTCATTAAAAACAACATGAATATATTCTTTTATAATCAAAGTTCTTTTGTTAAAGATATGAAATGCTTTAGAAACAAAAGAATAGTCATGAAAAATTCCTTCATTGGATTTTGCATCAAATTTACCTAAGGCATATTTTTTATTCAAAATAAATTATTTACATCCGAAAACTTTAAACTATGAAACGTTGGGTTTTTTGTTGTTCCACAACTCATAAGGAGTCTTGGAAAGTAATGGTCTTACTAGAACCCTATTCATAACATAGCATGTCGTATTTACGGCTTCGGCTCAAAAATATTTGGGTAGGTTATGTTCGTTTAATATGGTTCTTATCATTTCTTATAAGTTTCTTTTTTTTCTTTCTACTACTCCATTTTGTTGAAGATTTCTTGGAGTAGAGAAGTTGTGGTTGTATCAATTAGATTCACAAAATTCTTGGAAATCACGGTTTTGAAATTCACCACCGTGATCACTTCGAATTGACGAAATCATAAAACCCTTTTCATTTTGAACAAGTTTAAAAAACTTAAAGAAATACCTAAAGCATTCATTTTTGTGTGTCAAAAAATAAGTCCATGTGTATCTACTATAATCATCCACGATGACAAATGCATATTTGCTACCTCCTAGGCTTGATGTAGCAATTGGTCCGAATAAGTCCATATAGATCAATTGTAAAGGTCTAGAGGTGTTTATTTGGTTCTTAGGTTTGAAGGTACCTTTTATTTGTTTTTCTAGTTGACATGCATTACACACATTATTTTTGACGAACCTGATATGAGGAATTCCTCTTACAAGTTCTTTAGATGAAATTTGAGAGATTAGTTTCATGCTAGCATGACCTAATCTCCTATGGCAAAGCCAAACATTGTCATTCAAAACCGAAAATCACATTTCATTAAAAAGATCATCAATCTCGATAGTGTATACATTATTTTGTTTTAGGGCAATCATAGATGTGTTTTTGTATGGTTTTTCAATAATGCAAGCATTAGATTCAAATCTAACGATATATCCTTTATCACATAATTGACTAATACTCAAAAGGTTATGCTTTAAACCATCAACTAACAATACATTTTCAATAAGAAGGTTGGATTTGTTACCTATGGTTCCTTTGCCAATGATTTTATCCTTGTTGTTATCTCCGAAGGTGATGTATCCTTCATTTAGGCTAGTGAGCTTAGAGAAATGAGATGGATCTCCGATCATATGCCTTGAGCATCCACTATCAAGGTACATTTTTCTACAAAAAGAGATGATTTTTAGGTACCCATTTGACCTTGGGTGCCTAAAAAATCGATCTACATAGCTTATTATGTTGCATTGAGTCATTTGAGATTCTTTTAGGAATCCAAATCAATTTATGTGGACTACATTTCTTGAATGGATAATGTTAAGCTACATACCCAAATTTGCAACAAAGTTGCATTTGTTTCGGGGAGACATGCAAAGTAGGGCCTTTAATAAAGGTGGTTGGATTTTGATGAGAGCTACTTATAAATCCAATTCCGCCTTTTCTATGAACGTGGCCCTTGTTGGCAAGGATCATGATCAAGGACTTGCTACCAACCTCAAATTTTTTCAAGGTTTCTTTTAGTAGCAAGTTTTCTTTTGAAGTATTTCTAGTTTATTACATTTCGTACATAGAGCTAAACTATCATTGTGCTTAACTTTTAATCTATCGAAATCACTAACAAGAGAAGCATACTCCTTTTTTAACAATTTATATTTTTTACTAATTAATTTGCATTCATCAAATAAATCATGAAAAGCATTTGAAAGCTCATCGAAAGTTAAATTTGCATCTAATGAACTTGTTACCTCATCTCTAATAGCCATTAGCACATAGTGAGCAACTTGCTCGGTGTTGGTTGGCTCCTCTTCTTCGGAAGCACTTGAGTCGTCCCATATAGCTTTGAGAGCCTTATTCTTTGGTTGCCTCATCTTTGCTTGGGGACATTCACTCTTGAAGTGTCCCGGCTTCTTGCATTCATAATATATCACTTGTTCTTTCTTAGGTTCAAATTTACCTTTAGTATCATTTTTAAATTTATTTCTTTTTATGATTCTTTTGAACTTCTTTGTTAAGAGTGCCACGTTATCATCAAAGTCCTCATCACTTGAGTTTTCTTTCAAGTAGTCTTCTTGTGTTCTCAGTGCCATATCCTTTCTGTTCTTTGGAAGGGTGTCCTCGAGCTCTTCATGAGCTTTACATGTCATTTCATAGGTCATTAGTGACCCAATTAGTTCTTTAAGAGGAAAATTATTTAGATCTTTGGCCTCTTGAATTACCGTTACTTTAGGGTCCCAATTTTTTAGAAGGGATCTTAAAATCTTATTAATAAGTTCAAAATCCGAAAAACTTTTACCAAGTCCTTTTAGACCATTGACGACATTCGTAAATCGGGTGTACATGTCTCCAATGGTCTCACTCGGTTTTATTCGAAACAACTCATAAAAATCCACCAAAAGATTAATTTTTGACTCCTTCACTCTACTGGTGCCTTCATGAGTTACTTCGAGTGTGTGCCAAATGTCAAAAGCTGTTTCACAAATCGATCGTCGATTAAACTCGTTTTTTATCTTATGCACAAAACAAGACATTCATAGCTTTGGCATTTAAAGTGAAAGTCTTCTTCTCCAACTCATTCCAATCGTTCATTGGAAGAGAAGACTTTTGAAACCCATTTTCTACAATATTCCATAATTCGAAATCCATTGAAATTTGGAAGATCCTCATTCTAGTCTTCTAATATGTATAATCCGTCCCATTGAACATGGACGGACGTGTAATTGAATGACCCTTTAGGTTGCCGGCAAATGTCATCTCTCTTGGATTTAAAACCGAATGAGAGTGAACCTTGCTTCGGTACCAATTGTTACGATCAAGAGTGGCACTAAGAGGGGGGTGAATTAGTACAGCGGAAAACTTTCCGATTTCGAAAGACTTTGTTTCGATTAAAACCGATTCCGACGAAAATGGTTTTGATTCAATCCGTTTGGGAGAGAATTTGAACTTGAAAGCTTTTCGTAAAAGTGTAAGAGAAGATTAAGGAAATTTGCAGTAATGTAAAGCGTCGGTTTCGTAAAATCTTCGTACGATTAAAACCGATCTCGGAAGGTGTTTACTTGAAAGCGTATGTGAGGCGTAGGCGTAGTAAAAGCACAGTAAGGAGGAGAGGCAGTTTGCTATAAAAGTAAATTGCTCAAAGTAAATGCAAACCGAGTTTTAGAGTGGTTCGGTCAATGTGACCTACATCCACTTTCGGATTCCTCCTTCGACAAGGTCACCGGCGTCCACTAAAGGCCTTCCTTCAATAAGTGAAGACCAACCACCTTTTACAACGCTTTCTCCTTTTCACGAGTTTAGGAGAGAACCCTTACAAGTCTTACACCTCTCTTGAATGATCTCAAAACTTAGAAAGGGAGGAGGAATCTAGCACTTGTTTACAACACTTTTACACCCCAATAACTCAAGATTATCTCAATACTTTTCGTGCCCTTTCATGCAGAAAAGGGTGTGGTTTTTATAGGCCCAATGACTTCAAAAATGGATCCAAAAAGTGTCTCATCCCAGATTTCTGGGATACTGGCGGTACGACCGCCATTATTGGGCGGTACTATCGCCTGCAGTCTGATACTGGGCGGTACCACCGCGTTACAGAGCTCGGAGACCGAGCTCTGGCGGTACCATCGCCTGACAGCTGCGGTACCACCGCTAGCAACAATAACTGTCGGTGGTACCACCGCTTGACAGAGCTCGAAGATCGAGCTCTAGCGGTACCATCGCCTGACAGGGGTGGTACCACCGTTGGCAGTAATAACTACCGGCAGTACCACCACCCAGACCACCTGGGAGACTGGGTCTTTTGGGCGGTGCCACCGCCGGCCATGTTTTCAATGGCTGATTGGGCTGTTCAATCCGACCCAAATCAGCATTGTTAAGGGCCCAGTTGGCCCCTAATTAAGTTAGTGGGATTACCTCCTAATCCTAACTTAATTTACGCTCTAACTATAATAATTAAGACATGATCACAACACTTCTTGTTCCGATGCGTCAATTGCTCTTCCGGCGAGCTTCCGACGTACTTCCGGCGAATATCTAATGAACTCTCGGCAATGCTCCGGCGGACTCCCGGCAAGCTCCTGGACTTTACGACGATCTTCTTGACAAGTTCCGACGCGCTTCTTTGGCAAGCTCCTGGACTTATCTGTTGGTTCCGGTAGAACTTCTAACGAATGTTCGGACTTCCGACAAACTCTCGAACTCCCAACGTGATCTCGATCTTGACTCCGGCACAACACCTGCTTTATGTCTTACTGCTATTGTGGTTAATCCTGCACACTTAAGTCATGACTTCATCATCAAAATCCGAGATTCAACACCTAAGTCATGAGGCGCCCTTGCGACATATGCGTTCGCAAAGGTTCAACCTAGGTGCAACCTCGTACAGGTCCCGAAGGACTTATAAAATAGAAAGTTGATTAAATTGAAAATGAGTGACGGACAACTCTCGACGTCTCGTAAAGAGGGAAGCTTTACAAGAAATTCAGCAAGCACCTTAAGTGCAACAAAGAAAAGAGAGGAAGGAGAAAACTAGGAATTTAGAAGGTAGAACGAACAGTTGCAAGTCCATAAACAACTGCTCACCGGGTGCCGGGCGTAAAGGCAAGTTTCCGTTAAGTTAACGTGCGAACTTGTGAAGATTGTTCAACGCCTGACAATATAGCGAAGCCCCATCCAGCCTTGTGCCACCCAGGGGGTTCCAAGGTGCTGAGATGGTTGATGTTTCGCGTGCAGCTGCGGCGTACAGAAATCAAGCCGTGGCACGCGAGAACGGAGCCATTTTGGGGCAGTTCGGCCCGGCGCGGCGAGCGGTCGCACTACAGCGCTGCGAACTGTCATCGCTTACATTTTCTAAGCAAAAACACATAAAACCAAGGCAAAACATGCTGCCATGTCTCTATACAAGCATGCAAAAGCGACGAACGGTTCATTGAACGAAGTTATTGCGGGTGCGCGACGATCGTTTGTGATAACATGTCATCATATATATGTGCATTCCCACACCGTACTTCATAATATATACGTGCATTGCATGTCATAACATATCCGTGCACTCCCACACCGCACGTCATAGAAAACACATATACTCCCACACTGCACGTTATCATATATGCATGCATGTAAGATATTTTTATCGTAATTCATATATTGTTATTTTTAAAAAATACATACACTTACATTTAGCCCATTATTATATCAGTTGAAACATGCTTTTTGAAATATATTATGCATATGATAATTTATATGACCACTATTTTATAGTGAATTAAACTTGATCGAACTTAAAAATGAAAATGTCATGCAAAGATCACGTTCCTTAATGATCGAGTATGCTAGGGAGTGATACACCTATCAAATTGGGAGCATAATGTCATGAGATATGTTAATTAAGAACCATATCTCTTGAATTATCGACTAACAATTCACTCTATAATCAAATGAACTAGCTAGCATCAATTAAACCATCACAATTCTACGGAAAAATTTTATTTCAGTATTCTAACTGATCAAACGATTTTGAATTATCACGAAATTTTGTAGAAAACTAAGAAACATATAAAACTAAGGACATACCAAAATTCAGCTTAAAATCAAATCATTTAGAGGTCTAACTACCCTCCTAATTCAATTATTAACACCTATTTTGTTTTGCTGAAACTATGTTGGGACTGTCTGAATTTATAAACCTCATATCTTGGTGTACAGAGGTGGTATTTACTTAATTCCAAATCTCACAGAACCCTAAGGGAATCTTTTAAAACATATCAAAAAGTTAGAGCCTAATCATATTCCTTAGGGGATTAATTCAGCTCGAATAGAACCCCTTCCTAGAAAACAAGGGATTTTGAGTACCTTAGATTGGGACTATAATAACTTTATGCATCGATCTTAGATTAAGGTCATACTAGTGGCCTTAGAACCATAAGAGAATTATCCAAAACATATCTAAAAATACCTAAAATAAATTTAAAGTCTAGGTTACTTAAAAGTAGTTAGAAAAATCAGCTTATAATATGTAAAATTGAAACCCTATGTATAGCAAGGGAAGAGTTGAGTTTTTCTTACCTTAATCTTCCTTAAGAGTTGGGTTTTGTAGCCTCCCTGAGAGAATAGTTAAAGAAGGAGAGAAAGGATCATAGGTTTCAATTGGGTAAAGAGGATAAGGCCAAAATTAAGGTAGCGATGCTTAAGAGGTTGCCTTGAGGTCTAGGGTTCCATCTTATTAAGTCTCATTTCAATTTTTTCTTTTCTTTTCTTCTTTTACTAGTATAATTTTAATGTTGCAACAACTTTAATTGAGTTTAATTTGGCTTTGACAAAGATGAAAATTTTGATCTATACTCATCCTTCAATCTCACTTAAGTATCTCAATATTTAGTGCAACATTCCTTTTTGATTTGCACTCCCATTTAATTTTTCATTACTCAATCCATGACTAAGTAGCTTATGATCCTCCATATATTTAATATTTTTGACCTTTTTCTTAAGGTCGATTACAATTCAATCGTCACTTCTAGGCAAGGTCTGCAATACCGAATGATACCACTCGCTACTCTGTCAACAGACTGGTACACAGACCGCCTGCTACCAAGCGGTACTGTCGATTGAGGCGTTATCGTCGACAGTGACCGAGGGAGAAGAAAGAAGAGGGAGAAGGGGAAGAAAGAAATAAGAAAAAAAAGGGAGAACTTGGAGATTACTCTTCTCCTCGTTTGTCGACGACTTCTTATCCGTGTGCCGAAGAAGAGGCATCAGCATCGTGGGACGAAGAAAGGCGAAGATTTTTTTTTCTTCACTTCTTGGGCGATGTCGCCTTGGCGACGCCACTCGAGAAGGGAGGCGATGTCGTAATTTTTTTTTTAATCTGCGACATCGTAATTTTTTTTTATTTGCGACGTCGCTCGAGAAGAGAGGCGGCGTCGCCTCGCATAGAGGTAAACTGAGAGGTTTACCAAAATATATGTAATATATATATATATATGTAATATATATATATATATATGTAATATATATATATGTAATATATATATATATATATATATATATATATATATACCAAGCGGTATATCGAAATATACCGCTCGGTATATAGTGTCGTACCGTATCGAATAAGTCTCAAAATTTCGATATGGTATGAAATTTCAATCCTTGCTTCTAGGCATTATATTTACGCTTATTACCATAACTTAACCTCATATTCAAGTCCACTAGCACACTTTGGCTTCTTGCACTATGCTTATAGTAAACATTAAAGCTTATGTATGCTTAGCCAACATTTCATAGAACACTGAGAATGATATTTTTGGAGAGTATGTACTTCAATCTTAAAAGTAAAAAATATGAGCATGTTATTTATCATATTTATGAAGCATAGACATCACAAATCATATCATGAAGTGAGGGTACATATACATATTATTTGTGCTTCTATTGGCATACTAGTTGTAATTTAGTATGTGTGAGACTCGGGCACTACAATCCTCCCCTCCTAATAAAAATTTTGTCCGTAAAATTTCGTACCTGAATAGAGCTGGATATTTCTCGCATATCTCTTCTTCCCTTTCCCAAGTAAATCATCCATTGCCTGATTCCTCTATAGCACTTTGACTAAATTAATCTTCTTATTATAAAGCAAGGATTGAAATATTGTACTGTACAAGAGTTTTGATATTCGCTCGGTACGGTACGATACTGTATACCGCTCAGTATATATATATATATATATATATATATTTATATATTTATAAAAGGTGATGTCGCATCGCCTTAGTGACGTCGTCGAAAAAGGCGACGTCGCCTCGTTTATATATATATATATATATATATATATACAAGGTTCGCAATACCGTACCGTACCGGAGTTTCGACCTGGGCTCGGTACCGGTACGGTACGGTATACCGCTCGGTACACCCAGGTGTACCGAGCGGTATATTCAGGCGTGTCGAGCACTGTAGCAGTACTACAGTACTGCTACAGTACCGGACCGGTAAAAGGCGGTCCGCATACCGGAAGCCTGTCGGACCGGTACGTACCGCCCGTATCGGGCGGTACAGACCAGTACTGCAAATCATGTATATATATATATATATATTTCAAGGTTCGCCGTACCGTACCGTACCGGCGTTTCGACTCATGCTCGGTACGGTACGGTACGGGTGTACCGACCGGTATACCGAGGTGTACCGAGCGGTACACCGAGGTGTACCGAGTACTGTAGCACTGCTACAGTGCGGACCGGTACAGGGCGGTCCGTGTACCGACAACTTGTCGGACCGGTACGTACCGCCCGTACCGGGCGGTACGGCTCGGTACGACAAACCCTGATATATTTCATCCGGTAACGGGCGATCCGTATAACGGTCAACTGACGGACTGGTACGTACCGCTCGGTACGGGCGATATTATTCAAAATTGTAATCCTTATTATAAAGTTCTTTATCCTTACTATCAAGAATTTGTACATTAAATTTTCACCCAAATATATTAGTTGTTCTTCTAGGACATGTGAAGGATCTAAAATGGGCTTCCTTAACATTGATATTTGGAATATATTATGCTCCTTTGCTAATGCAGGAGGTAAGTCTAGTTTGTAAGCCACATCACCAATTTTATCAAGAATTTCATATGGTCCTATATATTGAGGACTTAACTTGCATTTCTTCCCAAACCTCATGACTCTTTAAGAATACTTTATCATTTATTTTAAATTTCAAAGGTCTCTTGTTATCGGCATAACATTTCTGTCTGCTTTGTGCTACCTTCATCTTTTGGCGAATCTTGTTTACTACTTTTGTTGTTTCTCTCACCAAATCTAATCTCAAATATTTTCTTTCACCCATCTTATCCTAATGAACAGGTGATTTGCACTTTTTGTCATATAGTGCTTTAAATGGTGCCATCCCAATGGTTGTCTAGTAACTGTTATTGTAGGCAAACTCTATTAAAGGTAAATATTTGTTCAATGATCCTTTAAAGTCCATGACACAAGCTCTTAGTATATCCTCTTAGTAAATCCTGATGTGAATCTAGAGTCTTTATCTAACATAATGGACACCAACACATTATGGAGTCTAATTATCTCTTGGGTATATAATTGAGCATATTGATCCATCTAATAGTTAACGGAGTAGGTTGTCTTGGTTAATCTATCTATAATGACCCAAATTCCATAATGTCTCTTGTTGGTCTTGGCAAACCCATGACAAAATCCATACTGACCTTTTCACATTTTCATTAGGGTATTTGCAATAGTCTCAAGGCACCTACTGGCATCTGATGTTTGATTTTAATTTGTTGACGTAAGATATTTCTCAACAAATTGGATCACATCTCTCTTTATTCTTGGCCACCAGTAGTGCTTTTTTATATTCTTGTACATCTTGGTTGTTGTAGGGTGCACCAAGTATAGAGATGAATGTGCTTTGTTAAAATTTCTTGCTTTAGTCCAAGCTCCTCTAGTACACATAATCTATCCCGAAATCTGATTACCCCTTCATCAATGTGAAAATATTTTCTTTTTTCTATCTTAATATCATACTTCAATCGGTTCAAATAAAGGTTGTTAACTTGTAACTCTTTAATTTTTCCCAAAAGGGTTGGCTGTAGCAGTTATTTAAATAGGCACTCGCCTAAGCGCTCGTGTGTGCACCAAGCAGCATGCTTCAATGAGGCATCGCTTGGGCGCTCGCCCGAACGCAAGTGCTGGGCGCTTCGGGCGAGCGCTCGACTCTATTAGGTAAACCGAACCGGTTTAAGGCTGGTTCAGTTTGTAGTTTCTTACCTCAAAACCACGCTTCACGCCTGCGCGACCCCGAGGAACCCTAGCGTTCCTTCTGCCTTCGTTGCAGACACAGCGGACCAAGCCTTCCTTTATTGTCGACGGACAAGTCCGACGGCCCCCATAGCTTCCTTCTGCTGTTGCGAACTTCCACTATCGAGGGAGAGGACCACAGGTTCCTCCGCCACCGACGGACACCCTTTGGAGCTTCCGTCGTTGCCGCTGGTATTGTCCGCAGCTTTCGCCATTGTCACTGCTGCTATCCGTAGCTTTCGCCGCTGTTGCTGCTGCTGTCCGCAGCTTCTGCCGTTGCAACTGTTGCTATCCGCAACTTTCACCGCTGTCACTGCTACTGTCCGCAGCTTCCGTCGCTACCGTTGGTGTCGTTCGTAGCACTGCTGCTATCTATGTTACTGTTAACATTTTTTTCTCCCCCCTCTAACTTTATGTAATATAGTATTAACAATATATTAAATCGTTGCTGTTGCTATTTCTCTTTGTTAATAATTTTTTCTCCCTCCCCTTTAAGTAATATACTACTAACAATATATTTTTAATTTAATATTATATTTTAATTTAAATAATTATATTTTTAATTATATTATTTATTTTTATATTTTAATATTTCAGAGAATATTTTTTTCTCCTCTTCTATCTTAAGTAATATATTGTTAATAGTATATTTTGAATTTAATATTATATTTTTATTTAAATAAATTGTATTTTTAAATATATTATATATTTTTTATTTTAATATTTTAGAGCGCCTTGCTTACTCGAGTATCACCTAGCGCCTCGGGCGTTTTGGGACTTCGGCGCCTAACGCTTTTTAAATCACTGGGCTGCAGTGACGGAGTTGCTAATCTCCTAATTAAAATTTTAAGGATCATCTCATATTCAAATTTTTGCAATTCTATATAGAGAAGTCTTTGAACCATCGATAAAGTAGTTAAATTGGTTGACTTTTTGCTCAATGCATCTGCAATTACATTTGCTTTCCTAGGATGATAATTGATCACACAATCATAATTTTTTGCTAACTTTAACCATCTCCTCTGCCTCGTTTTTAGATCCTTTTGAATAAAGAAATATCTCAAACTATTATGATTAGTGTATATTTCGTATTTCTCACCATAAAGATAATGGCATCAAAGTTTTAGGGCAAACACCACTGCTGCCAATTCTATATCATGGGTTAGATAGTTTTTATAATGTTTTAGTTGTCTTGAGGTATAAGTTATGACTCTATCATTCTGCACCAAAACACATCCTAGATCATTTTTGGATGCATCACTAGACACTATAAATCTTCCTATCTTTGATGGTACAACAAGAATTGAGGTTGAAATCAATCTCCTTTTAAGTTCTTGAAAATTATTTTCACAAACATCAGTCCATTTAAGTTTAATATTTATTCTTGTCCGTTGGGTGAGAGGTGATGCCATCTTTGTGAATCCTTCTACAAAACATCGATAATAACCTACCATCTCAAGAAAACTCCTTACCTCCATTACAATTGTCGACCTGGGTTAGTTACTAATTGCTTCTACCTTAGCTGGATCCACCGATATCCCTTTATTGGATCCATTATGCTTAAGGAATATTATCTTCTCTAGCCAAAATTCATACTTCTTAAACTTTGTATATAATTGGTTTTCCTTAAAGGTACTCAAAGTTATTCTTAAATGTTTTGCATGTTCCTCCTTAGAGTGTGAATATATCAAAATATCATCAATAAAAATAATCACAAATTTGTTTGGATGCTCCCTGAATACCCTTTTCATTAAGTCCATAAAGTTATTAATGTATTAGTTAAACCAAATGATATTATAAGAAATTTAAGGTGCTTATATCTAGTCCTAAAGGCTATCTTGAGAATGTCTTTGATTTTCAATTGATGATACCCTGATCTCAAATCAATTTTGGAAAACATTGATGCACCTTGCAATTGATCTAACAAATCATAAATTTTGGGGAGTGCGTATTTTTTCTCAATAGTTACTTTATTCAACTCCTAATAGTCTATGTACAATCGCATCGTCCCATCCTTTCTTTATAAATAGGACTAGTGCTCCCCATGGTGAAAAGCTAAGGCGAATGAACCCTTTATTAAGGAGCTCCTGTAATTGCATATTTAATTCCTTCAGTTCTATTGGAGCAAGTCTATAAGGTGCTTTGGAAATAGGTTCAGTGCTTGCCATTAAGTCTATGACGAATTCAATCTCTGCAATCCAAGAAGATCCTCTGGAAACACCTGAAGGAATTCGCTCACAACTGGCATATCCTTTGGCTTGAACTTCGGTTCCGCCCCAGTGTTAATCACATTTGCTAGATATCCTATGCAACCACCATTTAAAAGTCTCCTTGCTTTCATTGTCGAGATAAAAGGGATTGATGTCTTTTCTTTAAAACTAGCAAATACAAACTTTACTGAACCTGGAGGTTGAAATACTACCATCTTCGTATTGCGATCAATGAAAGCATGATGCTTGGACAACTAGTCCATGCCCAGTATAACATTAAAATCTTGTATGTTCAATATTATCAGGTTTGCAATTAATTCTTTGTTGGGAATCTGAATTGGACATGATCCCAATCCCTGACCTGAATACATTATATCCCTTGATGGACAACTATGCAATATATCACATTTAGTGTTTTAGATGGTTTGTCTAGTTTCTTCACACAAGCTAGTGATGCAAAAGAATGTGTGGCGCCAGAATCAATTAATACATGTAAGGAAATGTCATAAATAAATATCTCACTTGAGATTATTGATAAGTTAGCCTCTACTTCTTTCTTGGTCATCACAAAGACTTTGTCTAGTACTCTTCTCTATTATGATGAAATTGTTATGCAGTTCCTTACTAAATGTCCTGGCTTTCTACATCGAGAACATAGCCCTTTACCTTTAAAATATTCCCCCATATGATGCTTCTCACATTCAGGGCAAGTGGGTCTTTATGCTTGAAATAGCTGAGAAGATTAGGACGTTTGGCCCAAGGTTCGCAATACCGTACCGTACCGGTATTTCGACCTGGGCTCGGTACCGGTATGGTACGGTATACCGAGCGGTACACCCAGGTGTACCGAGTACTGTAGCACTGTTACAGTGCTACAGTAACTAATATAGTGCTATAGTACCTCGGAACGGTAACAGTCGGTCCGTGTACCGAAAACCTGTCGGTCCGGTACGTACCGCCCGTACCGGGCGGTACGGCTCGGTACGGCAGACCCTGGTTTGGCCTACTTTTCCTTTTGTAGGGCATTTGGGTTGCCTCTATTGTTGTCCTTGACCTAGGTGCCATTTTCTTTTGTTGCCAAAAATCTATTGTGGGGGCCTACCCTTCCTTGGCATATCTTGGCTGCGACGCATCTGTTAGGCTTGGAGAATTCTTTATTCAACCTCCGTTGCCTCTAATGCCTTTTCTACTACTAGGGAATAAAGAATATCTACGGCATTCATCATCATCTTTACATCCTGATAAATTTCTACTCTGAGTCCTTATAGAAATTGATTTACCCTCGAGGCATTAGTGCTAACTATGTATGACTAAAGTAGGATGTCACATTTTAATTTTTCATTGCTGCTATCGATACTAATGCAACGGAAAGTAGGTAATCTAAAAATTAAAATATGCTAACTTACTAAAAATTGATAGGGTTTCCCCTAATACACAATGTTTTTGACACCTGGACATAATTATAACATCTAACTGAAAGAAAACCCAAACATAACATGTCTAAAATTTATACACATTAAATGCCCATAGGTCAACGTCCATATCTGCGTTGGCATGGGCTTACACGTGCTCACTTCTCTTTCGAATCACTTGGGTGGAGTACTTGTATCCTTACTTACAAAATATGATCTATAGTGAGTAATCACTTAATAAGTATAAGCCTTTATGGTTTTATTCAAGTGAGCATGCATCATGTCATGTATATCATATTTTAAAATCATCGTCATGAGATACTTAACAATAAACACCTCATCCTATGACTTTTTTCGTAAGCATAACCCTAGAACATAACATATGCAAAATAAAGAGGTAAAATTCTATGTCGAAATAATTCAGAATATTTATATGCACGTATAGGAAATGTACCAAATTCCTTAACTTCTACACCTTATATCATTATATATACGTGCACTCCCACGCTGCATGCCATCATATATACGTGCATTCCCACACCATTTCATAATATATATATACACTCCTACACCGCATCTGATAACACATACGTACATTGCATGTCGTAACATATCTGTACACTCTCACACCATATGTCATAGAATACACGTGCGCTCCCACATTGCACGTCATTAGATATCCATGCATATAAGACATTCTTATTGTAATTAATATATTTTTATGTTTACAAAATATATATATTTACATTTAGCTCATGACGATCATATCAGTCGAAACATGTTTTCCAAAATATATTATGGATATGATAATTTATACGATCACTATTTTGTAGTCAATTGAATTTATAGTTATCTAATTGAACTTAAAAATAAATATGTTAAGGAAAGATTACGTTCCTTAACGATTGAGTGTGCTAGGGAGTGATACACCTATCAAATTGGCAGCATATGGTCATGAGATACGTTAATTAAGAACCTTACCTTTTGAATTATCGATTTATAACAATTCATTGCAATAATCGATAGAAAATTTTGATAAAATCCCTCACAAAATATGCTATACTTAACCTAAAAATTTATATAGATTCCATCACCAAATTTTCTAACAAGTCACTTTATAATCAAATGAACTAGCTAGCATCAATCAAACCATCGCACAATTCTCCGGAGAAATTTTACTTTACTATTCTAGCTGATCAAATGATCTTGAATTATCATGAAATTTTGTAGAAAACTAAAGAACATATAAAACTAAGTACACACCAAAATTCAATTTAAAACCAAATCATTTGGAGTTTAAACTACCCTTCTAATTCAAATACCAACACCTATTTTACTCTGCTGAAATTGTGTTCGGACTGTCTGAACTTATAAACCTCATGTTTTAGTGTATAGAGGTGGTATTAACTCGATTCCAAATCTCACAGAAAAGAGAATTTTTTAAAACATATCAAAAGGCTAGATCCTAATCATATCCTTAAGGGGGTTAATTTAGTTTGAACAGAATCTCTTCTTAGAGAACAGAGGATTCTGAGTACCATAGATTGGGACCATAATAACTTTATGCATCGATCTTAGATTAAGGTCATATTAGTGGCCTTAGAACCATAAGAGAATCATCCAAAACATATCCAAACATCACAGATAAATTTGAAGTCTAGGTTACTCAAAAGCAGCTAGAAATATCAGCATATAATCTGTAAAACTGAAACCCTAGGACAAGGGAAGAGTTGAGTTTTTCTTACCTTAATCTTCCTTAGAGCTGGAGTTTCTTGGCCTCCCTAAGAGAAAAGGAGAGAATGGCTGAAGAAGGAGAGGAAGGATTGTGGGTTATCAGCTGGCTAAAGAGGATGAGGCCAACATTAATGTAGAGGTGCTTAGGAGGTTGCCTTGAGGTCTATGGTTTAATCCCATTAGGCCTCATTTTAAGTTTAACTTTTTGTTTATTTTCTTATTTTTTTTAGTAATATAATTTTAATGTTACAACAATTCTAATTGAGTTTAATTTGGTTTGGACAAATATAACATTTTTTATCTAAACTTATCCTTCAATCTCACTTAAATATCTCAACATATAGTGCAACACTTCTCTTTGTTTTGCATCCGTATTTGATTTTTCATTACTTCATCCATGAGTAAGTAGCTTATGATCCTCCATATACATGAGGTTTAAAACCTAAACTTTCTTATTTTAATTATGTTAAAACTAAGGATTACAATTTCGAATAATACCGCTCGTATTGGGCGGTATGTACCGGTCCGTCAGCAGATCGGTACACGGAACGCCCACTATCGAGCAGTATTATATATATATATAATATAATATAATATAAATATGCGACGTCGCCTCTTTCTCCCTAAGCAAGAAAAAGCGACGTCGCGTCGCCTCGGTAGTGTTGCCGAAAAAGGCGACGTCACGTCGCCTCGACAACATTGTCAATTTTTTTACTTTTATATATAAATATAAATATATATATATGATTTTTTTTACTTATATATATATATATATATATATATAGAGAGAGAGAGAGAGAGAGAGAGGCGACGTCGCCCCACTTGGGGAGAAGAGAGGCAACGTCGCTTCGGCATACCAAACGGTATACCGCTCGGTATACAGTACCGTACTGTATCGAACGAATGTCGAAACTCCGGTATGGTACTATATTTCAATCCTTGGTTAAAACTTATTTAGGTCTTAAGATTCACTTAACATCGATTACAATTCAATCATCACTTCTAGTCACTATATGTACGCTTATTACCATAATTGAACCTCATATTCAAGTTCGCTAGCACATTTTGGCTTCTTGCACTATACTTAACGTAAACATTAAAGCTTATGCATGCTTAGCTAACATTATATAGAATACCGAGAATGATATTTTTGGAAAGCATGTACTTCAATCTTAAAGGTTGAAAATATGAGCATATCATTTATTATATTTATTAAGTATAGGTATCACAAATTATATTATGAAGTGAGGGTAACATATATATATTATTTGTACTTTTATTGGCTTGCTATTTGTAATTAGTGTGTGTGAATCTCGGGCACTGCATATAAAACAAACAATTAAAAATATATAAGCAGTAGGATAATAAAAACCACATAAAGTATAAGTAAAATTTTGACACAGACTTGTCATTGTTGTGGATATAAATTGTCTAACATTATTTGCAATAAAAGTACATAATAATTCTTTATATTAAAAAATATTCATTAAAAGAATTCATAGGTAGAATTAAATCGGGTACGAACGTCCTTAGGAAATCTTTTGGGTCTTTTTCCATTTAATTTGCAAAATCTAGCCCACTCTTATTATTTGTGGATGACCTCACAAGTATGAAATTGCTTGCTTAATTGGAGAAAGAAAATTTTCAAGACATCATATATTGTACACATAAATGTAAAACACGGCAAGAACACCTAATATTGGAAAAACACCACCAAAAGTTGGTTGTTACACTTCTTCTAGTTCAGGAATACAAGCGGTATTTGCAAATGCATTGTCAAAACCAATTAAAAAAAAAATTCATTCTAAAATAGTTTTTATCATTTTATAGATGTTATCGGTAGTATGTCGTTCATCAAAAACTCTAAAAGCAATAATTCATTTTTGCATGATCCAATTGATTATCAATCCAATAATAAGTGGTACCCCTAGAGGAGTGTATTTGTTACTCCAAATATCAGAATAAATAGAAACACGACCGTCAAAAGCTCAAAATAACTTTTGTAAAACCCTTTTTCCTTTTTTAAAAAGATTATATACAACGTGGGTAAGAGTAGTTCGAGGAATACATTGGCAGCGAGATTCTAAACGTTTTGACAATAATCAATAAAATCGACTTTTTTTTACCAAAACTAAAAAACATTGTTCGACAGAAATAAATCTAGATAATTCTTTGCAAATTTTTTCAACGGAAAAATAAAAAGTAGGATTAGTGGGGTACTTGGAAATTTGTGTTTGATTTTTTTTATTGGATTTTTCTTTCTTTTGAAGATGCTTCTGAAAGGTTCTATATCCACTTCAGTTGAATTTGAAAATCTGGCCGTAGTAATTGCAGATGACATGGAAGGAGCCATCGATATTTCGGACCTTCTTGAAATGAAGCTTCAAGATGTTCGCCTTTACTTTGGCTCCTATATTGAATTCCTTCATCTTGATGATAATGTGCTAGATTTCTTGAATTACTATAGTCAAACTTCCAAAACTCTTCTCGGTGAAGTGATGGTTTCCGCTTGCCATCAAAATCAGGGAGAGAGCTTAAAGAGTGTGATCAAAGAGCGTAAGAGAGCGTAAAAGAGCTAAAGAGAGTCTTATGAATGCTTAATCAAATGTGTAAGGAAGAATGATAGGTTAGGTGGTATTTATAGGTTTTAGAGTTTTTTCATCCCTAAAATGCCCCCAAAATTAGTTATTTAGCTGTTGAAAGGGGTAAATTTGTCATTTTATTTTATTTTTTTAATTATGAAATGATCAAAATACCCTTGAAAATAACCATTATATGACTTTGGGAGGGGCAAACTAGTCATTTGCCCCTAACAATCGATCGTTGGACTGTTTGGGCTCAAATGGTCAGCCCAACGATCGGTTAAGCTCGTTTGATCAAGCCTTTTTAGTTTTTTTAAAAAATTGTGAATCAGCAATTCAATCCAAAACCTGAACTGTCGGTTTAGGAACCATCAGTTCCGATTTTCCAAAACCAGGAACCGAAACCGAACCCCCTAGGGCCGATTCCTGTTCAGTTTGGAACTGGCAAACTGCCATGCTGGTTTGGTTCCGATTCAGGTCTAGACAGAGCATCTCATCACTTTGCTAGTAACCATGAATGATTTTTGCATATTATGATCTTTGTTTCAAAGTAGAGGTTCCAGTGAAAGATAATTTTTATTACAAATAAATTGCTAGGACCTTTGCATTTTTTTGTGGTTGCACCTTGTTGATGGAACAAATTTTATCAATTGGACACTTTGGCTTATCTTCACCCACCAGCATACTAGGATTTAAATCTATCTTGGCTAGAATTTTGGTGAATGAAATTTTGTGTTGATAATCGTATACAAAATGTTTGTCGAAGCATCCATGGATCTCTGTTCTCTGGAGCTTTAGCTCCCAAGCTGATCCATGCTGACTCTTTGATGTCAAGATATAAACATATGATAAATTTATTTTGGCCTGTGAAAAATCAGAGAATAATACAAGATTATGCTTAGTAATTGCAGTTTCATTGTTAAATTCTTTTTTTTTTTATATGCCAGCTGCTTGCATGACATGGGAGTTGGCGGAGTCTGGCAAGGACTTCATTACTACGGTTGTCAATGGCTCAGACCTGGTTCCAACATTTTCAACTGCTTCCATAGATGATCTTCGGTCTGAGGTATCATCGAGTCCTTTATTTAGTCGAATCTAGTTTAGTAGTCGTGATCTAGTTTTCTGAGGTAGTCATAGTTTTTCTATTTATTATATAATATTTCTGGCCTTGATGATAAGATGAAAATGGCATGTGCATTTTGTATTTGTTTAGTCTGCTAGACCAATCATACTTTTGTCACTGGTTTGTTATCTACTGGTTTATTATCTAGTTTAGCAAATTTGTACCGAGTCTCAGACATGATTGTTGTTGAGCAATGTCTAATTACTCCCATAATCCTAGAAAGTATCTTCAGATTCTGTTGGAATACCTGCTTTAAATGTTGCTTTTTTGATATGTGAATTGTATTATATTTTGGCAAAGTAAAAGTTTTTAGCATGAGATCTTGTTGACGTAGTCTTTTCCAGTATAGGCATGTGCTTTTCTAGTATATTTACATCTATTTGTTTAACACCAATATTAAGGTATGTTCTTTAGAACTCATTCGGTTGTACATCGCTGATACAGGAAAGTGAAAGTGACCAGCAGCTAGGTACATGGCTGGACAGTAATGTGAAAATTTTCTCTATCTAGCCTGAAAGGAAGCCTGACACAAATCAATCTGATCACATCAAGTTCATGCACAACACTGTTTTTGAGTTGTCTACATCTATACCATGTCATGCAAATATTTAATTTCTTTTTGCATGTAGACAAGCCAATGAATGTTCAAGTTACAAGATAATCAAGTTGTCCTTGAACAATGCTGATTATGGAACCTAATGTTAAAACTGTGATTCAAGATAAACCATCCTATTGATGTACAAGGTTCTCACATTGCAATTTACTTGTTTTGAATATTTGCTGTGAGGACTTTCCAGCACCACTGATGTTATTCCTGCTGATCTTCTATTTTATAACTATATATTTATTTTGTCAACTTCATTTAGGTGACGGCATCATCATGGTTAAATGATTTGAGAGATCAAATACAGCGTACTAGAATCTTAAATGTTATTTATCGCTCCGCATCTGCCCTAGGATCTCATTTGCCATCCATTTCTAGTGCAAGGGCTAAGGTTGCAGGTGCTGGTGCTCTACTTCGGCCTGTATCCAGCAAAACTCAGGTAAGATATATATGAACACTGCAGTTTTATAATATAAGAAAGTTATAGTTTCTAAAGTTTCCAAGAGCATAGTGATGAATCATATTTATCATGCAATATGGAAAGTAGATAGACTTTGTGACTGGAATCACTGTTTGATGGTCGTCTCAGATTGTATGAATTAAATGTCATCTGTTGACTTATACATTGAACTGGTAGATGAATATATATATCAGAGAAAGTTTAGGTTTTGTGCTTGTAAAGCATCTTATAATATGTGAAAGTAGGTAATAAGAGCTCAAGTTACACAGAATGTGTAGAAATAGTGATTTGATTGATGCATGTTGCAGCATACTTTGGAATTGTATGGTCTGGGAGTTTGGTAACTCTGATACAACATTTTTTACAACTATGGTTTATGCTTGACAATCTGTTACCTGCTTGCTAATGAATGATAGCTTTAGTCCACTTCTCATACTTGTCTATCAACAAATATTACTGATATCACTTATCTATTCACGTGTTTTGTTAGTCATTTTCCTTTCTCTTTCAGTCATAAAACGCGATCTTCCATTTCCATTTCTTGGACTATCTTTTCAGCAAACTGATCAATTATTTACCACCTCATGCAGTTTCTTCTTTCAATCTTGAGCAATTGTGCACTTGCATTATTTAAACCATTTGAATTGCTATAATCTGACTAAATTTTGTGTCATGCTTCATTAGTTGGGGTCTTAGACTATCAGTTTTATTGAGGTTATGACTTTCTTGGTTCTTACTAGGTTATGGTTAAACGTGCACAATATGTTGCACAAGCAGTTGCTAGAAGCCAGTCATCATTCTCCTCTTGGACATGCATGGGTGCACGGCGTCGTGCTATTGGCACAGTCACTAAAGAGAAGGAACCTATTCTGCCATCTGCACCACAAAGAAATTCAGAGAAAATTAGTGTTGATTATTGCGACAATGAGATGGTGAATGAACCACAATTTGATAGTTCCAAAGATTCAGACGATGAGGAAACAGAGAAAGAGGAGCTAATACAACAAGATCAAGTTGGTGGTGCTTCTGCTGTTGATCAATTGACAGATGGTGATTTATGGTTTCAATTGGAAAAGGAAATCAATGAGCAATCTGACTCTACTGTTGGTGACGGTCAGGAGGATGTAGTGGCTGCTGTAAAAAAAATAATGGATGAGGAAAATGCAGTGCTGCAAGCTAACAAGCAGCAAATTTCAGCAGTTGCATTCGAAACGCACCAGTTTTACCCTCCCGGGAGAATCATGCATATGGTGGTGTTGCAAACTTCAGAGTCTGATCCAACGGAGAATGTCATAATGGATGAAAAGAATGTTGGGATCTATGAATCCCCAAGATATCTGTATAGTAAGATTAGGCTTTCGAGAACTATGATAAATGATCATTATATGCCTATGTATAAAATGATGATGGAACTACTGATCGAAAAGCTTGCCAAAGATGATGATGATGATCAAAGAAAAACGCTAATATGAAAAGGACAATAGAATTGATGTTATTGCAACAGCTGAGAAATTACATTTCTTTTGTGGTTACTGTGTTGGTATCTGCCATTGATTATTGTTGCTTCCTTTCATTTAGTGTTTCAAGGGAATTTGTGAATTGGAGGCTATTTTTCTGATGGATCTGAAGTCTGCTACTGCTTGTTCATCAGCTGTAGTAGTCAATCATATCTTGGGAGAATATGCTCCCAATTATTGGGGCTTATCGGGAAAACTGCAAACGGTAAAGCTTCTATTATTTCGGCTTGACTATCTGAGAGTAATTAACATTAAGCTATTATATGTTACACAAATGATATTCAACAAGTAAACAAGCAAGTTGTAGAGTTCCAGAGGCAGACCAAGCAGACCAAGCACTCGAAGGACTGAAGCCCTCCATCTACCTCATAGAGTTCCAGAGGCAGACCAAGCACTCAAAGGACTGAAGCCCTCCATCTACCTCATAAGTCGAAGAATATCATATCTGCAACGGCACCTGGGAAAGTAAGCTAAATAATGGCACCTTGAAACTCCAAAACTCGGCTCAGAACTCACATAAACCCTTTTGACTTACTCCTAACGTTTTATAACTCGATAATGTACAACGACGCATGTTTATTTGTTGAAAAGAATACAAGTCATATATCTGAGAGGGGACATTACTGCTCTCTTTAGCGGTTGCCTTTTCGTCCCTTTTGCTTGGTCCTTTTTGTTATTGGTATCTATCTATAACAATGTCATTAGTCAAACTAAAAGCAATTTGACAAATCTCCTTCTTGGCACGACTTATCATAAAACAGTTTCATCTTAAAAAAGTGCATTTATTCACGAACATATTTTCCTATCCATTCTTTTTTTAATGGTTACAAATATCCAGCTCAACAGCTACTTTTGTTTTAGTGTTCTTTTCCAATTATCTAAATCCTAAACGATATATAGTTCGATAATATAAAATACTCCTTTTAATCTGAGAGTTACAAAACGATCATATAGAATTCAAGCTCATTTCAACTTTTATTATTCAACATTAAAAATATTATCATAAAGAAGGTTCAACCGATCTATAATTGGCATGGTGGTGCATGCCGATGACACAGAAAGATATCTAAAATTATCTATAAAAAAAAAATAGATTAGGGTTTTTAAGTTGGAAGTCAATATAAATTTAGTATAATTTTATTAAAATATTCTAAATTAGGAAGGAATAGTAATATACATCTTTTTCGAGCTTTAAGGAGTAGTTTTGTGGCACGTTTAGGATTATTCTTTCGTTGATGTTAAATTATCTAAAAAGAAATAATTTGAATTATTAGGTTACGAGTTAAACTTTAAGTTTCAAATGAATCAAATAAAAAATAGATCGATCGATGGATATACTAGTTTTACCAAAAAAAGAACAATGAGACTCCATGAGTGGTGGATCAAGGTCCTCGATCCTATATATCTGCATAATCAATATGGCATGTTTGTCGAACTCAATTCTAAAATTGATCCCACGACTTAGTATACTGATACACTATATGCCACTAGTGCATCAATGTGGTGATAGTCATAGTCTGATTGTTGTAAACCACACATGTATGAGGCAGCTTCTATGGTAAGTACGATTGTGAAATGTATTGGTGCGGAGGTTGGAGAACGTCAAAACTTCTACTTTTGCCACTAACTTATTGCTTTGTATCATAAAACTGATCATCGTATTGTTGCTTGGAGAAGAATGACCAACTATTATTATACTATTGTTGGCTGTAAGATCTTCCATAATATGATGGTTGGGAATATAATAAGCTTCGCTATGAATCTACATCATGTAGCCTCTATTGCGTTTGCTCAAAATCATCCATTACCTTCTCTTTTCCCTTTCGTGTGTCAACTTGATGACTACTTCCTCAAGCCCCATGATTTGTATCAAGGGTGGCATATGTAAAATACTGCTCCTCGGTCGATGCACGACCCTCAAACTTAATATACGAGATCATCGATTTTTCGGCATCGTTACTATCATTGGTCGAGGCACTATTGTCCATGTCACTATCATGTCAACAAGTGAGCAGATTACTAAATGTAATTGACAATGTGTCTCATCACCCAAGTTGATTCTTTCTCATGGTGCAGCTAATATTGCTGCCTTCCCCTTTACCTTTGCATATTGGATAAACGATTGTGATGGTTGAATGTCTCTTATTTCTCAAGTAGTCTGAGTCAATATTATCTAACTCCTTCCACCATGTTCTGACGAAGGCAGATCTTCCTCCTTTTGGGGATGTTGTTCCTCTTCTTCTATTGCCTTAGTGATGAAACGTGAAGGACAGAATTTCCTACCTCATCAAGTAAACAATTCTCTTAGTTCTTCTTTGCTTCAACCTATTCTATCATCAATTGTGAATCTTCCTTATAGTATTCAAGGTCGATGGGACCAATCTCTAGTTTCTCTTATTGAATCCTGGATTTTGATGATGAAATCAATTGATGAGTTTATGAACTAATGAGCGTTTGAGAAAAGTGACACAGGACAAACTTCGATTATGGAAAGACAAATCGATTGAAGTAGGAGAATCAAATATTGGGTCGGAGTTTATCATGTCAAAGATCAAGCATCGGGCTAGAAGGATCAGGTATTGCGCCAAGAAGATCGGATGTTGTGGGAGGTCAATATGCCGATGGATCGGGCAATACACCGAAGGAAAGGACGACATGCCAGAAGTTCTGATGAAATGCCAAATGAACTAATGATATGCTAGATAACATAGACTTTATGATTATAATTGTTGTGTCTTGATCAAATTAGTGTAAGTGTTTAATTGAGTTGGTCTTAGGTGTAATTATGCCAACTTGATTAAGAGCCCATTAAGCCTAAATAAAGATTGAATTGGGCCAATTGGAAGGCCAATTCAATGACCTGAGGTTGGGCCAAGCGGTGGCACTGTCAGGCCAAGAGATGGTACCACTTGTGAGTTAGAAAGTATGAATTGTAATTTATTAAAAAACCCGACGATGGTACCGCCACAGTTAGGTGGTGGTACCACCCAAACTGGTGGTGGTACTACTAGAACACAGTCTCCCAAGCTGTGTCAAGCGGTGATAAGAAATGAATTACTTGATGCATTTCATGATATATATGTGAATTTAGATTAATTGGTAAGAAATATAAATTGCTAAAAAAGGATCATGTTTCTCTCTCTGGTAAACTTGATAAATGAATATGACAATTACATATTAACTCCTAAATGTGAAGAGTTAGATTCATTAAAAAAAAAGAAAATTTATTATTATAATAAACATTAGAAAATTTTAAAATTGATAGCAAATCATTAAACATGATTCTTGCTAATAAAAATCATATACGTAAAAGGAAGGAATCAATTTTGTGAGTATTGTTAGGATTGAAATTAGCACTAAGAGGGGGTGAATTAGTGCTTTTCGGAAAACGATATCGATTCAGAAAACTTCAATGATTTGAAAAAGCTTGATTCAATAAAACCGTATCGAAAATGATATCGAAGTGTGTATAACTTAGAGTAAATGTAATAAGCAGTTAAAGTAGAAAAAATAATAGTAATGAAGAACAAAAAGAAGATACACACCAAATTTATAGTAGTTCGATTATCGTGATCTATGTCTACTCCTGATTCCTCCTCTATTGAGGCGACCAGCGTCCACTAATGATCTTCTTTCAATGGGCGAAGATATACCACTGGGATATCCTTGGAATCTCAAGTCTAAGGACTAGATATACCACTCTTTGATTGTTATGATCTATATCCTATATATTCTTACTTAAACAAATCCTTGGTTAGGGTCATTCGGATTGAAAGAAAAAGAGTTCTCTGGGAGAATCCAATTAAATTGAAACTCATGTAGAAACTATATGGGCCTGACAGCACCATGCCCGGTATACGATCTCTTGGATATTAGATGGATGAGGGACTATAGATACATCACGATAATCTATATGAGTACTTCATAACATCAAGAGCGGATGATCCTCTATCGACACTCAATAGCCCTCGTAAGGTTGGCTACCACTCCCGATAATCAGTTGTGCTAGATCTGAAACTTCCAAACCTATAAGTTTGGTATCAAAGAGTGGAGTACTCATACAGAACATCCTTGGTATTTCAAGTCAAAGGACTAGATATACCACTAGGACGACGGAATCACTGTCTGATAATAAAGCATCATCAACCATCCAACATTCCATGAGCGGATTAATCAGTGAACTAATTCTCCAATGAGCACCTGCATTATATCCCTAGTGTCCCCACATGAGCAGCTATGAGACCAGCTGCATCCATCATATGGATGGGTATACAGTACACTAGTCTATTTGGTTACCTCGATGTCCCTCTCGAGTAACCTATGATTGAGATTATTTAGGATCTGTGTTTAAAGACAAATTGGTCTTATTATCGTGATCTCATCACGATCCGATTTGCATTGCATAGATCCATGGACATCACTATATATTTATGCAATAAGCAATATAAAATGATAAAATGTCAAATAATAATAATAAGTAAAAAAGATTGTGTGTTAAGTCATACGTGCCATCACTCATATGATTGGTTTGTAGGACACCTATGACTAGCACTTAACCCAAGTGGATCTTGCCCTATTGGGTATTTGATCTCCATCAAATTACCCAATCCTCTTAGATTAGTGGATCTTTGTCCAATAATCTCTTATTTGCTCTTATTGGATCTCATCCAGATGATCCAATAATTCAGGGGCTTATTGGATATCTAATAATTCAGGGGCTTATTGGATATCCAATAAGAAAAGGACTCCGATGGATATCTCATACCTGAACCTCTACTTGTTGCAATATCTACTATATGTGTGTGACCCTCTAGGCCCAATATCGAGTTGGCCGTGAGTTATACTTGTCAGAACTCCTTCTAGCTTAGTGAATTATTATCTTCATATTAATTCACTCGACTCATCGACTATGGATGTACTAGGTCATTACGTCATATTCCCCAAACGATATAGGATAATATAATCCATTGGACATGTCTGTCCTCAGTTACCATGTATCTATTATTCCTCATCCATCTAATATCCCAAATATCGTATACTGGGCATGGTACTATCAGGCCCATGTTGAATCTCGGATTTTGATGATAAAATCAATTGATGGGTTAATTGATCTAATTCATATTATTGAGTTAAGTGTGCAGGATTAACTACAATAACCAGAAAACACAAAGCAAGAATACCGGAGTCAAGTTCGATGGACGTTTAAGAGTCCGAAGAATCGTCGGAGATGCTACCGGAACCAACCGAGAAGAAATCGGGAACCTGTCGGAATTTTCGGAAGTTCGCCGAAGAGATCGTCGGAGGTTCACGGAGATCACCGAGAAGGCTCGGCTACTCGTTAAAGTCATCACAAGATCGGGAGCTTGCTGGGAGTCCGTCGAAAGAAGTTCGTCGGAAAGCTCGCCGGAACAAGACTCGACGTTCGCGGTTGAAAACTTGCTTAGGATGTTTTTAGTTATGTAGTTCACTTGTAATTAGGATTAGGATTAAGAGATAATCCTATATCCTGGTTAGGGGCCAACTTGGCCCAAAATTAGACTTGGTTTGGGCTAAATTTAAAGCCCAACCAGTGAACCGAAGGGTCTGGCGGTGGCACCGCCAGATTGGGCGGTTGCACCGCTCAGCACCCGAGAGTTGGGCGGTGGCACCACCTGGGCTGGGCGATGGCATTACCCAGCACCCGAGAGCTGGGCGGTGGCACCGCTTGGCTGGGCAGTGGCACCGCCAGTCCACTGTCAGTGTCATAAACTGACAGGCGGTGGCACCGCCAGCATCGGGAACCAAAGAGGATTCAAATTTTGGAGCCCAAATTTGAATCCTCTTGAGGCCTATAAATACCCCTCAAATCTCAGCTGAGATTATAACTTTTTGAGAAGCAATTGATTGAGAGAAAGGTCTTAGAAAAGTCTTAGCTAGTCTTGTTTTCAATTTGCTAGTGTTCACCTCCTTCTTTCTTGCTGAAAATCTGTAAGAGAGTGAACCGCTTGTAAAAAGTTGTAAGAGGGGTATTTACCCTTCCCCTTCAAGAAATTTGCTAGTGGAAGGTAGGAGCCTCATCGAAGAGGGGCCTCGCAAGTGGATGTAGGTCATTTGACCGAACCACTTTAAAATCGGCGTGATCTCTGGTTTGCATTTACTTATTGTCATTTATATTACTACAAACCATTTGCACTTTAATGCTCTACTTCTTTGTCTTTACGTATCTCTTCAAGTTAAAATGCAATCGAAACGGTTTCAAACGAAATATTGCTTTTATCGTACGAAGTTTCCGAAAGTGTTTAAATCGTTAAAAGTTTATCGTACTTTACCGCTGCACTAATTCACCCCCCCTCTTAGTGCCGCTCAGATCCTAACAATTGGTATCAGAGCTAGGCTCACTCTCATATTTGGTTTGATACCCAAGAGAGATGGCTTTCTCCGGCATACATGAGGGTCATTCTATCACACGTCTACCCTTGTTTAATGGGTCGGATTATACTTATTGGAAGACTCGTATGAGGATCTTCCTCATTTCCATGGATTTCGAGCTTTGGACTATTGTTGAAAACGGATTTCAAAAATCTTCTCTTCCGATGAGCGAATGGAATGAATCGGAGAAGAAGGTTTTTGCTTTAAACGCAAAGGCTATGAATGCCTTGTTTTGTGCACTAGACAAAAATGAATTTAATCGTGTTTCAATTTGTGATTCGGCTTTTGATATTTGGAGAACTCTCGATGTCACTCATGAAGGCACTAGTCGAGTGAAAGAGTCCAAAATCAACATCCTTGTGCACTCTTACGAACTTTTCCGAATGAAACCAAGTGAGTCCATCGGAGACATATACACCCGGTTCACGGATGTCATCAATAGACTCAAAGCTCTTGGTAAAGATTTTACTAACTTTGAACTAGTAACTAAAATCTTAAGATCCCTCCCTAAAAGTTGGGATCCAAAAGTTACGGCAATTCAAGAAGCCAAAGACCTTAAGACATTCCCTCTTGAAGAACTAATTGGGTCTCTAATGACCTACGAAATGACATGTCAAGCTCATGACGAGCTCGAGAACCCCCTTCCAAAGAACAGGAAGGATATGGCACTCACATCACAAGAAGACCACTTGAAAGGAACATCAAGTGATGATGATAGTGACAATGACATTGCACTTTTGACTCAAAAATTTAAAAAATATTTAAGAAAGAATAAATTTAAAAATAATACAAAAAATAAATTCGAACACAAGAAGGACCAAGTGATTTGCTATGAGTGCAAAAAACTGGGACATTACAAGAACGATTGTCCTCAAGCCAAAAAGAGAACATCAAAGAAGAAGGCGCTCAAGGCAACGTGGGATGATTCAAGTGCGTCCGAAGAAGAGGAGTCCAACACCGAGCAAGTTGCTCATTACGCCCTAATGGCCATCGGAGAAGAGGTAACAGATTTAATTGATGCAGATTTACCTTACCATGAATTATTAAATGCTTTCCATGAGTTATTTGATGAATGTAAGACAATTAGTAGAAAATACAAATTGCTAAAAAAGGAGCATGATTGTCTCACTTGTGATATCGATAAATTAAAAATTGAATATCATGATAGTTTAGCTCCATGTATAAAATGCCATGATCTAGAATCTCTCCAAAAGGAGAACTTGCTACTTAAGGACACCTTGAAGAAATTCGAGGTTGGTAGCAAATCTTTGAACATGATCCTTACAAATAAGGGTCACGTTCCTAAAAGAAGTGGAATCGGATTTGTGAGAAGTACTCACCAAAATCCAACCACCTTTATTAAAGGCCCCATCTTACATGTTCGGCACCAAAGCAATTACAACTTTTGTTACAAATATGGACATAAAACTTATAAATGTCCATTCAAGAAAATTAGTCCGAACAAACTAATTTGGGTTCCTAAAGGAACCATGATCAATTCTATGCAATATGATGAACAAGTTAAATCAGTTTTTAAGGCACCCAAAAGAAAATGGGTACCTAAAAATAATCCCTTATTGTAGAAACATACACCATCACAAGCTAGGAGCAAGAGATGGTATCTAGATAGTGGATGCTCAAGACATATGACTGGAGATCCATCTCATTTCTCTATGCTCACTAGCAAAGAAGAAGGGTACGTCACCTTCGGAGACAACAACCAAGGCAAAATCATTGGCAAGGGAACCATAGGTAACAAATTAAATTTTTCTATTGATGATGTCTTACTAGTTGATGGATTGAAACATAATCTCTTGAGTGTTAGTCAATTATGCGATAAAGGTTATATCGTTAGATTTGAATCAAATGTGTGTATTATTGAAAAATCAAACCATAACATAACTATGATTGCATTAAAATAAAATAATGTCTACACCATCAACCTTGATGAACTAAGTAATGAAATGTGCTTCTCCGCTTTAAATCATGATGTTTGGCTTTGGCATAGGAGACTAGGCCATGCAAACATGAAACTAATATCTAAGATCTCATCTAGAGAATTAGTGCGAGGAATTCCAAATATAAAGTTTATTAAGGACAAAGTATGCGATGCATGTCAACTAGGTAAACAAATAAAAACTAGTTTCAAACCAAAATCTCAAATTAGCACCACTAAACCATTACAATTGATTCATTTGGACTTATTTGGACCAATTGACACGACAAGTCTAGGAGGAAGCAAATATGCATTTGTAATTGTGGATGACTATACTAGATACACTTGGACCTATTTCTTAGCTTACAAAAGTGATTGCTTCAAGTGTTTCTCTAAATTTTGTAAACTCACTCAAAACGAAAAAGGTTTCATGATTTCATCAATTCGGAGTGATCACGGTGGCGAATTTCAAAACCATAACTTTCAAAATTTTTGTGAAATTAATGGATACAATCACAACTTCTCCACTCCGAGGAATCCCCAACAAAATGGAGTAGTTGAAAGAAAAAATCGAAACTTACAAGAAATGGCAAGAACGATGTTAAATGAACATAGTCTACCCAAGTATTTTTGGGCCGAAGCCATAAATACGGCTTGCTACATCATGAATAGGGTCCTAATAAGACCATCCCTATCAAAAACTCCCTACGAATTATGGAATAACAAAAAACCAAATATTTCCTATTTTAAAGTTTTCAGTTGTAAATGCTTTATTTTGAATGAAAGGGATACCTTAGGAAAATTTGATGCTAAATCCGATGAAGGCATCTTTCTTGGTTACTCTTCCGTTTCTAAGGCTTTTCGGATTTTTAACAAAAGAACCTTAGTAATAGAAGAGTCTATTCATGTAGTTTTTAATGAAATTTCTAATTTAAAGAAAAATGATTTTGATGATGATTTGGTTTTGATAATTTGAATTTAAATGAACCCCCTCCTCAAAATAGCAACTTGGATGCACCTTCTTCCGAAATTTCCTTACCCAAGGAATGGAAGTATATAGATGCTCATCCAAAGGAGCTAATTATAGGAGATACATCAAAAGGGGTTCAAACTCGTTCCTCTTTCAAGAATTTTTGTGCTAACGCCGCTTTCCTTTCTCAAATCGAACCTAAATGCATTGACGAGGTCATAAAAGATGATTTTTGGGTTATTGCAATGCAAGAGGAATTGAATCAATTTGAGAGGAATAAGGTATGGAAGCATGTTCCTAGACCTAGTGACCATTTAGTCATTAGTACTAAATGGGTCTTTAGAAACAAGCAAGATGAAAATGGTATCGTGGTTAGAAACAAGGCTAGATTAGTGGCTAAAGGTTTCAACCAAGAAGAAGGTATCGATTACGAAGAAACTTTCGCTCCCGTGGCTCGATTAGAAGCCATAAGGATTCTCCTTGCCTATGCTAGTAGTAATAATTTTAAACTATTTCAAATGGATGTCAAAAGTGCTTTCTTAAATGGTTTTATTTCCAAAGAAGTATATGTCGAACAACCTCCCGGATTTGAAAATTCTCTTCTTCCTAATCATGTATTCAAATTGACTAAGGCTCTCTATGGCTTGAAACAAGCTCCTAGAGCTTGGTATGAAAGGCTTAGTTCCTTTCTTATTTTAAATAATTTTACCAAAGGCAAGTTTGATACTACATTGTTTATTAAATATTTTAAAAATAATTTTCTTATTGTGTAAATTTATGTTGACGATATTACTTTTGGCTCTTCGGATGAATCACTATGTGAATCATTTGCCAAATGTATGAGTCATGAATTTGAAATGAGTTTAATGGGTGAATTAACTTTCTTTTTAGGATTACAAATCAAACAACTTAGGGATGGTATATTTCTTAACCAATCTAAATATACATTAGAATTATTAAAATGATTTAACATGGATAATTCAAAAGCAATAAACACCCCTTTGAGTACTGCAACTAAGTTAGATATGGATGAAAATAGTGAAAATTTCGATCAAAAAACATATAGGGGAATGATAGATAGTCTACTCTACCTCACCGCGACTAGACCGGATATTATGTTTAGTGTAGGACTTTGTGCTAGGTTTCAATCAAATCCTAAATTATCTCATCTTAAAAGTGTTAAAAGAATATTCAACTATCTTAAAGGAACTCCAAATCTAGGATTGTGGTATCCAAAATCTAAAAAATTCGATTTAATAGCTTATGCAGATGCCGATTTTGGCGGATGTAGGATAGATAGAAAAAGTACATCCAGAACATGCCAATTTTCAGAACATGCACTTGTTTCTTGAACTTCCAAGAAACAAAATCCAGTTGCACTATCTACGGCGGAAGCCGAATACATTGCTGCAAGTGCATGCTGTGCATAAGTTGTTTGGATGAAAAATACATTAGAAGACTATGGAATTCACTTCAAAAATGTTCCCATAAAATGTGATAATACTAGTGCCATATGTCTCACCAAAAATTCAATTCAGCACTCTAGAACTAAGCACATCGACGTTAGGCATCATTTCATACGCGATCATGTCCTTAACAATAATGTTGTTCTAGAATTCATTGACACAAAGCATCAATTAGCAGATATATTTACAAAAGTTTTGAATGAAGACCAATTTGAATTCATTAGAAGGGAATTAGGTATGTTAAATTGTCCCTAAGAATAAACTTGTTTGAATGGACTTTTCGTAAAGTTTTTCATCCTCTCTCCGTTCCTCGGTGAATTTGATCCTTCTCTTTCGATTCTAAATGACACGTTAAATTACCTTATCCTATCTTGAGTCAAACACCGCTCCCATCTGATCAAGATTAATGATTTTATGATATTTTATGAATCTCGAAATTGATTTTGATGGCTTGATTATGAGTTTCAAGTTGACGAATTGAATTTGAATGGATTTGTATTCGAATTATGATCTTGACTTATTGGAGTTACTACTTGAAAGTTTTTTTTAATCACAATCTCTTCCTTGTACATCTACAATTTTTGTTATTTATAGAAAGAAGAGATTTGATAAAATGGATGAATGCTGAATTTTCCTTTAAGATGAACTCTGCGTAAATATTTTAGCATACTTAATTTTGAATGATAAAATTTTTGTATGATCAATGCTGAATTCCTGATGTTATAATCACAAATTATGTGCTTCAAGTCTCATTCCCTTTTTGTTGATGACAAAGGGGGAGAAAAGTGATGACTTGTACCATTTTGATAGCATGACTTATATGAATTGCAAAAGCTTGTGTGATATGAATGTCTTATATGCCTTGCAAAATGCCTTGCAAAATCCTTGAGAATATCACAAGATTGATTAATCATATTGAAAGCATGCCTTACATCTATATCATGAAATTCATGTTGAAAATCTTTATCTCCTGTCGTAGTAAAAATCTTCCCTTATCATTTGACTTATGATTTTCATCGAAGTTTCGTATTTACTATTGCTTAATGGGAATAACGATAAGTTCTACGGTTAGAACTTATCGGTTTATGCTTGAATTCAATGGATAAAATTCAAGTGTTTTCATCTTCTCATAATATGGTGTTGAATCTCGGATTTTGATGATATAATCAATTGGTGGGTTAATTGATCTAATCCATATTATTGAGTTAAGTGTGCAGGATTAACTACGATAACCAGAAAACATAAAGCAAGGATACCGGAGTCGAGCTCGATGGACGTTTAAGAGACCGAAGAATCATCGAAGATGCTGCCGGAACCATCCGAGAAGAAATCGGGAACGTGTCGGAAGTTCGCCGAAGGAATCGTCGGAGGCTCGCGGAGATCACCGAGAAGGCTCGGCTACTCGTTAAAGTCATCACAAAGATTGGGAGCTTGCAGGGAGTCCGTCGGAAGAAGTTCGTCGGAAAGCTCGCCGGAACAAGACTCGACGTTCGCGGTTGAAAATTTGCTTAGGATGTGTTTTGGTTATGTAGTCCACTTGTAATTAGGATTAGGATTAAGAGATAATCCTATATCCTGGTTAGGGGCCAATTGGGCCCAAAGTCAGAGTTGGTTTAGGCTAAAAATTAAGCTAAACCAGCGAACTAGAGAGCCAAGATTGAAGCCCAACTAGTGGCTGAAAACACTGTAGTCAGGCTGAAAACACTGTAGGCGGTGGCACCGCCTAGCTGGGCGGTGACACCTCCTTGGCTGGGCGGTTGCACCATCCAGCACCCGAGCGCTGGGCGGTGGCACCGCCTGGTTGGGCGGTGGCACCTCCAGCACCGGAAACCCTAAGAAAATTCAAATTTTGGAGACCAAAATTTGAATCCTCTTGAGGCCTATAAATACCCCTCAAATCTCAGGTGAGGTTACAACTTTTGAGAAGCATTTTGATTGAGAGAAAAGTCTTAGAAAGTCTTAGCAAGTCTTGTTTTCAATTTGCTAGAGAGTTCTCCTCCTTCTTTCTTATTGAAAATTTGTAAGAGGTTGAGCTGCTTGTAAAAGGTTGTAAGAGGGGTGTTTACCCTTCCATTTCAAGAGACTTGCTAGTGGAAGGTGGGAGCCTCATCGAAGAGGGGCCTCGCAAGTGGAGTAGGTCATTTGACCGAACCACTCTAAAAATCGGCGTAATCTCTGGTTTGCTTTTTATTATTGTCATTTACATTACTGCAAATCTTCTTACTGCTTTAGTTTGTATTACTCTTGCTGCGCAACTTTAAGAATACGCCTTCAAGTTAAATTTCTCAAGTTTCGTTCTTAACGTACGAAAGATTTTGATTAAAATCGAAGTTTTAATCCGCTGCACTAATTCACCCCCCCCCTCTTAGTGCCGCTCCGATCCTAACAAGTGGTATCAGAGCAAGGTTATCTCTCATATTTGGTTTAATACCCAAGAGAGATGGCTTACTCCGGCATGCAAGAGGGCCATTCTATTGTACGACCACCTTTGTTTAATGGGTCGGATTACACATATTGGAAGACTCGCATGAGAATCTTCCTCATTTCTATGGACTTTGAGCTTTGGTCTATTGTCGAGAATGGATTTCAAAAATCTTCTCTTCCGATGAGCGAATGGGATGAATCGGAGAAGAAGGTTTTTGCTTTAAATGCAAAGGCTATGAATGCCTTGTTTTGTGCACTAGACAAAAACGAATTTAATCGTGTTTCAATGTGTGATTCGGCTTTTGATATTTGGAGAACTCTTGAGGTCACTCATGAAGGCACTAGCCGAGTGAAAGAGTCCAAAATCAACATCCTTGTGCACTCTTACGAACTTTTCCGAATGAAACCAAGTGAGTCCATCGGAGACATGTACACCCGGTTTACGGATGTCATCAATGGACTCAAAGCTCTTGGTAAAGATTTTACTAACTTTGAACGAGTAACTAAAATCTTAAGATCCCTCCCTAAAAGTTGGGATCCAAAAGTTACGGCCATTCAAGAGGCCAAAGACCTTAAAGCATTCCCTCTTGAAGAACTCATTGGGTCTCTAATGACCTACGAAATGACATGTCAAGCTCATGACGAGCTCGAGAACCCCCTTCCAAAGAACAGGAAGGATATGGCACTCAAATCACAAGAAGACCACTTGAAAGGAACATCAAGTGATGAGGACAGTGATAATGACATTGCACTTTTGACTCAAAAATTTAAGAAATACTTAAGAAAGAACAAATTTAAAAACAAATTTGAACAAAAGAAGGACCAAGTGATTTGCTATAAATGCAAAAAACCGGGACACTACAAGAACGATTGTCCTCAAGCCAAAAAGAGAACATCGAAGAAGAAGGCGTTCAAGGCAACGTGGGATGATTCAAGCGCATCCGAAGAAGAGGAGTCCAACACCGAGCAAGTTGCTCATTACGCGCTAATGGCGTTAGGAGAAGAGGTATGTGATTTATTTAATGAAGAGTTATCTTTTGAAGAACTATCTATCGCTTTTCATGAATTATTTGATGAATGTAGAGCTGTTAGCAAGAAGTTAAGTATCTTAAAGAAAGAGCATGCTTTGCTACAAGATAAGTTTGATAGTCTTCAAACTCCTCCATGCTGAGCACTTAGAAGCAATAAAAAATGAAAATTTGCTTCTTAAGGAAACCTTAAACAAGTTTAAGGTTGGTAGCAAAGGATTAGATATGATCCTTGCACACAAGGGTCACATCGCAAATAGAAATGGAATTGGATTTGTAAAAGGATTACATCAAAATCCTACCACTTTCATAAAAGGACCTACATTACATGTTTCCTCTTATATGAAATGCAACTTTTGTTGCAAATCCGGACATATTGCCTACAAATGCCCATTTAGGAAAATTAGTTCACAAAAATTAATATGGGTTCCTAAAGGAACTATAAAGAATTCAATAATAAATAACAAAGTTAGTGGGTCAATTTTTGAGGCACCCAAAATCAAATGGGTACCTAAAAATCATCCTCTTTTGTAGACAAACCCACAAGCTAGGAGCAAGAGATGGTATCTCGATAGTGGATGCTCAAGACATATGACTGGAGATCCATCTCATTTCTCTATGCTCACTAGCAAAGAAGAAGGGTACGTTACCTTCGGAGACAACAACAAGGGCAAAATCATTGGCAAGGGAACTATTGGTAACAAATTTAATTTTTCCATTGATGATGTCTTACTAGTTGATGGATTGAAACATAATCTCTTGAGTATTAGTCAACTATGCGATAAAGGTTACATCGTTAGATTTGAATCAAATATGTGCATTATTAAAAAACCAAATCATAACATGACTATGATTGCTTTAAAACAAAATAATGTCTATACCATCAATCTTGATGAACTAAGTAATGAAATGTGCTTCTCCGCCGTAAATAATGATGCTTGGCTTTGGCATAGGAGATTAGGCCATGCAAGCATGAAAACAATATCTAAGATCTCATCTCAAGAATTAGTACGAGGAATTCCAAATATAAAGTTTATTAAGGACAAAGTATGCGATGCATGTCAACTAGGCAAACAAATAAAAACAAGCTTCAAACCAAAAAATCAAATTAGCACTACTAGACCATTACAATTGATCCATTTGGACCTATTTGGACCAATTGATACAACAAGTCTAGGTGGAAGCAAATATGCTTTTGTGATTGTGGATGACTACTCTAGATACACTTGGACCTATTTCTTAGCTCACAAAAGTGATTGCTTCAAGTGTTTCTCTAAATTTTGTAAACTCACTCAAAACGAAAAAGGCTTCATGATTTCATCAATTCGGAGTGATCACGGTGGTGAATTCCAAAACCGTGACTTTCAAAATTTTTGCGAAAGTAATGGGTACTTCTCAACTCCAAGAAATCCTCAACAAAATGGAGTAGTTGAAAGAAAAAATAGAAACCTACAAGAAATGGCAAGAACTATGTTGAATGAACATAGTTTACCTAAGTACTTTTGGGCCGAAGCCGTAAATACGGCTTGCTACATCATGAATAGAGTCCTAATAAGACCATCCTTATCCAAAACTCCCTATGAATTATGGAATAACAAAAAACCAAACATCTCCTATTTTAAAGTTTTTGGTTGTAAATGCTTTATTTTAAATGAAAGGGATGCTTTAGGAAAATTTGATGCTAAATCCGATGAAGGCATCTTTCTTGGTTACTCTTCCGTTTCTAAAGCTTTTCGGGTTTTTAATAAAAGAACTTTAGTAATTGAAGAGTCTATTCATGTAGTTTTTAATGAAATTTCTGATTTAAAGAAAAATGATTTTGATGATGATCTTGGTTTTGATAATTTGAATTTAAATGAACCCTCTCCTCAAAATAGCCATTTGAATGCATCTTCTTCCGAAATTTCTTTACCAAAAGAATGGAAGTATGTAGATGCTCATCCAAAAGAGCAAATTATAAGAGATACATCAAAAGGGGTTCAAACTCGTTCTTCTTTCAAAAATTTCTGTGATAACGCCGCTTTCCTTTCTCAAATTGAACCTAAATGCATTGACGAAGCCTTAAAAGATGATTTTTGGATCATTGCAATGCAAGAAGAATTGAACCAATTTGAGAGGAATGAGGTATGGAAGCTTGTTCCTAGACCAAGTGACCACTTAGTCATAGGTACTAAGTGGGTCTTTAGAAACAAGCAAGACGAAAATGGTATCGTGGTTAGAAACAAGGCTAGATTAGTGGCCAAAGGTTTCAACCAAGAAGAAGGTATCGATTACGAAGAAACCTTCGCTCCCGTGGCTCGATTAGAAGCCATAAGGATGCTCCTTGCCTATGCTAGTAGTAATAATTTTAAACTATTTCAAATGAATGTTAAAAGTGCTTTCTTGAATGGTTTTATTTCCGAAGAAGTATTTGTCGAACAACCTCCCGGATTTGAAAATTCTCTTCTTCCTAATCATGTATTCAAATTGACTAAAGCTCTCTATGGCTTAAAACAAGCTCCTAGAGCTTGGTATGAAAGGCTTAGTTCCTTTCTTATTTTAAATAATTTTACCAAAGGCAAGGTTGATACTACATTGTTTATTAAACATTTTGAAAATAATTTTCTTATTGTGCAAATTTATGTTGACGATATTGTGTTTGGCTCTTCGGATGAATCACTATGTGAATCATTTGCCAAATGTATGAGTCTTGAATTTGAAATGAGTTTAATGGGTGAATTAACTTTCTTTTTGGGATTACAAATCAAACAACTTAGTGATGGTATATTTCTTAACCAATCCAAATATACATTAGAATTGTTAAAACGATTTAACATGGATAATTCAAAAGCAATAAACACCCATATGAGTACTGCGACTAAGTTAGATATGGATGAAAATGGTGAAAGTTTCGATCAAAAAATATATAGGGGAATGATAGGTAGTCTACTCTACCTCACTGCGACTAGACCGGATATTATGTTTAGTGTAGGACTTTGCGCTAGGTTTCAATCTAATCCTAAATTATCTCATCTTAAGAGTGTTAAAAGAATATTTAGGTATCTTAAAGGAACTCCAAATTTAGGATTGTGGTATCCAAAATCTGAAAAATTTGATCTAATAGCTTATGCAGATGCTGATTTTGGCGGATGCAGGATAGATAGAAAAAGTACATCCGGAACATGCCAATTTTTAGGACATGCACTTTTTTCTTGGACTTCCAAGAAACAAAATTCAGTTGCACTATCTACGGCGGAAGCCGAATACATTGCTGCAAGTGCATGTTGTGCACAAGTAATTTGGATGAAAAATACATTAGAAGACTATGGAATTCACCTTGAAAATATTCCCATAAAATGCGATAATACTAGTGCCATATGCCTTACTAAAAATCCAATTCAGCATTCTAGAACTAAGCACATCGACGTTAGGCATCATTTCATACGCGATCATGTCCTTAACAATAATGTTGTTCTAGAATTCATTGACACAAAGCATCAATTAGCAGATATATTCACAAAAGCCTTGAATGAAGACCAATTTGAATTCATTAGAAGGGAATTAGGTATGTTAAATTGTCCCTAAACAATAAACTTGTTTGATTGGATTTTCCGTAAAGTTTTTCATCTTCTTTCCATCTCTCATTCTCCTTCAAATTCCATATGACATGTTGTGAAATCTCGAAATCGACTTTGATGACTTGATTATGAATTTCAAGTTAGCGATTTGATTTAAATAAGTTTTATCTAAATCATAATCTTGATCTTGCAAAATTGGAATCACAAATAATATCTTTTGGCATTCATGAATTGATACTTACAAATATGAAAGTATTGGCATTCATGACTTGAATTTGATTGAAACATTGTATGCTTAATGTTTCAAAAATTCTTTAAATGCCTTATGTGATGATTAAAAAGTAATGTTGAGATTTTCATGAATTTGACGATTTGAATGAGTTTGTATTCGAATTATGATCTTGACTTCGTGAAATTATTACTTGAATTTTTTATCCCAATCTCTCTCTTATACATCTACAATTTCTATTATTCATAGAAAGAAGAGATTAGATAATATGAATGCATGCTGAATTTTCCTCTAAAATGAACTCTGCGTAAATATTTTTGCATACTTAATTTTCAATGATAAAATCGTTGTATGACAAAATATGTGCTTCAAGTCTCATTTTCCTTTTTGTTGATGACAAAGGGGGAGAAAAGTGATGACTTATATCATTCTTAATAGCATGACAAAATATGAATTGCAAAATCCTTGAGAAAAGTGATCGATCGATGATTATCTTATATGCCTTGCAAAATCCTTGAAAATATCGTAAGATTGATTGATCATATTGAATGCATGTCTAAAATGTATAATCATGCAATTCAAGTTGAAAATCTTTATCTCTTGTCATAGTAAAATTTGTCTCTTATCTTTCAACTTGAAAAAGATTTTCATCAAAGTTTCGTACTTACTATTGTTTAATGAGGATAACGATAGAGTTCTACGATTAGAACTTATCGGGTTATGCTTGAATCCAATGGGATGGAATTCAAGTGTTTTTTTATCTTCTCATAATATGGCATATAGATAGGGGGAGTTATGTTTAACTCCGTCATCAATTGATTGTCATCATCAAAAAGGGGGAGATTGTTGAATCTCGGATTTTGATGATATAATCAATTGGTGGGTTAATTGATCTAATCCATATTATTGAGTTAAGTGTGCAGGATTAACTATGATAACCAGAAAACATAAAGCAAGGATACCGGAGTCGAGCTCGATGGACGTTTAAGAGACCGAAGAATCATCGGAGATGCTGCCGGAACCATCCGAGAAGAAATCGGGAACGTGTCGGAAGTTCACCGAAGGAATCGTCGGAGGCTCGCGGAGATCACCGAGAAGGCTCGGCTACTCGTTAAAGTCATCACAAAGATTGGGAGCTTGCAGGGAGTCCGTCGGAAGAAGTTCATCGGAAAGCTCGCCGGAACAAGACTCGACGTTCGCGGTTGAAAATTTGCTTAGGATGTGTTTTGGTTATGTAGTCCACTTGTAATTAGGATTAGGATTAAGAGATAATCCTATATCCTGGTTAGGGGCCAACTGGGCCCAAAGTCAGAGTTGGTTTAGGCTAAAAATTAAGCTAAACCAGCGAACTAGAGAGCCAAAATTGAAGCCCAACTAGTGGCTGAAAACACTGTAGTCGGGCTGAAAACACTGTAGGCGGTGGCACCGCCTAGCTGGGCGGTGGAACCGCCCAGCACCCGAGAGCTGGGCGGTGACACCTCCTTGGCTGGGCGGTTGCACCGTCCAGCACCCGAGCGCTGGGCGGTGGCACCGCCTGGTTGGGCGGTGGCACCTCCAGCACCGGAAACCCTAAGAAAATTCAAATTTTGGAGCCCAAAATTTGAATCCTCTTGAGGCCTATAAATACCCCTCAAATCTCAGGTGAGGTTACAACTTTTGAGAAGCATTTTGATTGAGAGAAAAGTCTTAGAAAGTCTTAGCAAGTCTTGTTTTCAATTTGCTAGAGAGTTCTCCTCCTTCTTTCTTATTGAAAATTTGTAAGAGGTTGAGCTGCTTGTAAAAGGTTGTAAGAGGGGTGTTTACCCTTCCATTTCAAGAGACTTGCTAGTGGAAGGTGGGAGCCTCATCGAAGAGGGGCCTCGCAAGTGGAGTAGGTCATTTGACCGAACCACTTTAAAAATCGGCGTAATCTCTGGTTTGCTTTTTATTATTGTCATTTACATTACTGCAAATCTTCTTACTGCTTTAGTTTGTATTACTCTTGCTGCGCAACTTTAAGAATACGCCTTCAAGTTAAATTTCTCAAGTTCCGTTCTTAACGTACGAAAGATTTTGATTAAAATCGAAGTGTTAGGCACATAGATAAGGGGAGTTATGTTTAACTCCATCATTAATTGATTGTCATCATCAAAAGGGGGAGATTGTTGAATCTCGGATTTTGATGATAAAATAAATTGATGGGTCAATTGATCTAATCCATATGATTGAGTTAAGTGTGCAGGATTAACTACGATAACCAGAAAACACAAAGCAAGGATACCGGAGTCAAGTTCGATGGACGTTTAAGAGTCCAAAGAATCGTCGGAGATGCTGCCGGAACCAACCGAGAAGAAATCGGGAACCTGTCGGAATTTTCGGAAGTTCGCCGAAGAGATCGTCGGAGGTTCACGGAGATCACCGAGAAGGCTCGGCTACTCGTTAAAGTCATCACAAGATCGGGAGCTTGTTAGGAGTCCGTCGGAAGAAGTTCGTCGGAAAGCTCGCCGGAACAAGACTCGACGTTCGCGGTTGAAAACTTGCTTAGGATGTTTTTAGTTTTGTAGTTCACTTGTAATTAGGATTAGGATTAAGAGATAATCCTATATCCTAGTTAGGGGTCAACTAGGCCCAAAATTAGACTTGGTTTGGGCTAAATTTAAAGCCCAACCAGTGAACCGAAGGGTCTGGCGGTGGCACCGCCCAGCACCCGAGAGCTGGGCGGTGGCACCGCCAGTCCACTGTCAGTGTCAGAAACTGACAGGCGGTGGCACCACCAGCATCGGGAACCAAAGAGGATTCAAATTTTGGAGCCCAAATTTGAATCCTCTTGAGGCCTATAAATACCCCTCAAATCTCAGCTGAGATTACAACTTTTTGAGAAGCAATTGATTGAGAGAAAGGTCTTAGAAAAGTCTTAGCTAGTCTTGTTTTCAATTTACTAGTGTTCACCTCCTTCTTTCTTGCTGAAAATCTGTAAGAGAGTGAACCGCTTGTAAAAAGTTGTAAGAGGGGTATTTACCCTTCCCCTTCAAGAAATTTGCTAGTGGAAGGTGGGAGCCTCATCGAAGAGGGGCCTCGCAAGTGGATGTAGGTCATTTGACCGAGCCACTTTAAAATCGGCGTGATCTCTGGTTTGCATTTACTTATTGTCATTTATATTACTGCAAACCATTTGCACTTTAATGCCCTACTTCTTTGTCTCCTTACGTATCTCTTCAAGTTAAAATGCAATCGAAACGGTTTCAAACAAAACGTTGCATTTATCGTACGAAGTTTCCGAAAGTGTTTAAATCGTTAAAAGTTTATCGTACTTTACCGCTGCACTAATTCACCCCCCCTCTTAGTGCCGCTCAGATCCTAACAGCCCATACGGTTTCTCCTCGAGTATCACTCTAATTGAATTCTCCTAGCCAAGGATTTGTTTGAGCAAGAACACATGGGATATTTCTCTCATGATACCGAGAGTGGATGATCCTCTATCGATAGTCAATAGCCCTTGTAAGGTTGGCTACCACTCCTGATCATAGATTGTGCTAGATCTAGAACTTTTTGACCTATAATTCCACTATCAAATAGTAAAGTACTCATACAGGACATCCTTGGTATCTCAAGTTTAAGGATCAAATACACTACTGGGATAATGGAATCATTGTCTTACAATGAGGTATCATTAACCATCCAGCATTCCGTGAACTGATCAATTAGTAAACTCATTCTCCAATGAGCACCTGCATTGTAGCTCTAGTATCCTTACATGAGCAGCTATGAGACCAATTGCCTCCATCATATGTACGGGTATACAATACACCAATCTGTCCGGTTATCTCGATGTTCCTCTTGAGTAACCTATGATTGGGATTGTTTAGGATCTGTGCTTAAAGGCGAATCAGTCTCATTATCGTGATCTCATCACGATCTGATTCTCATTGCATAGATCCATGGACATCACAATATATATATATATATATATATATATATATATATATATATATATATATATATATATATATATATATATATATATATATATATATATATATATATATATATATATATATATGCAACAAGTAATATAAAGTGATAAAATATCAAAATATAATAAGAAAAAAAATGCATATCATATATATATATATATATATATATATATATATATATATATATATATATATATATATATGCAACAAGTAATATAAAGTGATAAAATATCATAATATAATAAGAAAAAAAATGCATATCATGTCACATGTGCCATCATTCACGTGATTGGCTTGTAGGGCACCTATGACCAACACTCTCTTACTTGATCTCAAGCCAATCACCTATGTATTTGATCCCCATCAGACCCGCTTAAAGACAATATGAGACAATGACTTTGTTAGTGGATCTATGATGTTATCTTCGGATGGAACTCTTTCCACTACTATATCTCCTCGGGCCATGATCACTTTGATTAGATGGAACTGTTAAGACCAGGTTGGCATTAAGAGAGGGTGGGTGGGAAGAGGGTGTGAATTAGTGCTGATGTAAAAATTACGTCGATTTGAAAACTTGTTCAATGTAGAAAAACTGTTTCGATAAAGCCCGTATCAGAAAGTGTTTAAGTTTGACTTAGAGTAAATGCAAAGTGAAGTAAGCAGCTAAGTAAGCAATAAAAGAAAGAAATTAAGGAAAAGAGTGTTAGGATCAAGAGCGGCACTAAAAGGGGGGGTGAATTAGTGCAGTGAAAAACTTTTACTATTTCAAAAGACTTGTTTCACTTAAAACGATTCCGACGAGAATGGTTTGGATTTAATCCGTTTCGGAAAGAATTTTGAATTTGAATGCTTTCATAAAATCTTCGTATGATTAAAGCTGATCTCGGAAGGTATTTACTTGAAAGCGTATGTAAACATAGTTAAAGCATAGTAAGGAGGAGAGGCAGTTTGCTATAAAAGAAAGTTGCTCAAAGTAAATGAAAACCGAGTTTTAGATTGTTTCGGTCAATGTGACCTACATCCACTTTCGGGTTCCTCCTCCGACGAGGTCACTGGGGTCCACTAGAGGCCTTCCTTCAATAGGGGAAGGCCAATCATCTTTTACAGCTTTTCTCCTTTTGCCGGGTTTAAGAGACAAGCCTTACAAGTCTCACTCCTCTCTTGAATGATCTCAAAACTTGGAAAGGGAGGAGGAGAACTCTAGCACTTGTTTACAACACTTTTACACCACAATAGCTTAAAATTATTTCAATGCTTTCATGCCCTTTCATGTAGGAAAGGGTGGGATTTTTATAGGCTCCAATGGCTTCAAAAATGAGCCAAAAAAAGTCTAATCCCGGATTTCCGGGGTCCTGGCGATACTACCGCCATTACTAGGCTGTATCACCGCTTGACAAAGCTCAAAGATCGAGCTCTGGCGGTACCACCGCCTGACAGGGGTAGTACCACCACTAGCAACAATAATTACTGGTGGTACCACCACCTAGAATTCCTGGGAGACTGAGTCTCCTAAGCGGTGCCACCGTCGGCCCTGGCGGTGCCATTGCCGGCCAGGATTTCTAGGTCTTGGTTGGGCCTTAAATCCAAGCCCAAACCAGCCCAACTTAGGGCCCAGTTGGCCCCTAATTAAGTTAGTGAGATTACCTCCCAATCTTAACTTAATTTCGCTCTAACTACGATAATTAAGACATGACTTCTGCACTTCATGTTCTGGTGTGTCAATTGCTCTTCCGACGAGCTTCCAGCGAACATCCGATGAACTCTCGATGATACTTCGGTGAACTCCTTGGCAAGCTCCCGGACTTCATGACAACCTTCTTGGCAAGCTTCGACGAGTTTCTTTGGCAAGCTTCTGGACTTCTCGGTTGGTTTCGGCAGAACTTCCGACGAACGTCCGGACTTCCGACGAACTCTCAAACTCCCAATGAGATCTCGATCTTAACTCCGGCAATACCTACTTTATGTCTTACTGCTATCATAGTTAATCCTGCACACTTTTCTCAACATATAGATTAGATAAAATAATTTACAATTGACTTCATCATCAAAATCTGAGATTCAACAATCTCTCCCTTTTCGATAATGACAATCAATTGATGACGGAGTTAACCTTAACTCCCCCTATCTATATGTCATACTTGAGAAAAGACATTCTTGAATTCAAGGCCTTTAAATTCAAGAATCAAACCGATAAGTTAAATTTATTAAACTTATCAATATGCACATCATGATTCCTATCATGATCTAACATTCTCAAAATAATGTCAAGACATGACATCCATTTTCAAGTCTGATATTTCAAATATGAAAGATGACAAAGATAGCAATTCATTATTCTATGGCAAGATATCAATTTATAAAATTACAAGTTAAGCTCTAAATATCTTATCATAATGAAGAAATTTTATCAAGCAAACATTTCAAGTATATATGATGAAATATATTGCATACATTTGTCATCAATTTATCACATTTTGATATTATTTCTCTCCCTTTATCATTAACAAAAAGGAGAACAATTCAACAATACAAGTGTGATAAAAATTCATGCCACATTTCAATTTGTAAAAATTCATACCAATTATATTTCAAGCATTCATATTATCATTCAAAAGTTCTCAACATTTAATAGTTAAAGAGATAGTTTTCATCAACTTCTCCCATTTTTTCATTAAAACTATGCATGAAAAAGGAAAGAAGGAGGAAATTCATTAAGAACCTTCTTTGTGAAATGATTTGAATCAAGTCAAAAATGATAAAAGAGTTTCATTAAATCATGCTTCAATTTTCATAAGGATCAAGATATTCATGTGAAATCAAATCCTCACTATTGCAAGTGTTCATCTCATAAAAAAAAATTCTTCCTTCTTTAAGAAAGAATTTATGTGAAAGAATCATCATACGAAGGATAAAAGAAATTCCATGAATAAACCTTCATATTGAGAGGATTATCATATCAAATCCATTTCTCAATAAAAATTCACAAGAGATAAATCCGAGAGATGCATTTGTCAATAAAATCCATGAAGTGATTGAGTGTATCAAAAATGATGGAGCAAGAGTATGAAGTAAATTTAATATGGCATAATCTTATGAAAGCTCCATTCAAGAAATTCGTAAAGATGGTCTAAAAAATATATACATTTCTCATGCATTTGGACAAATTTAACATTCCTAATTCCACAACTGATCATCAAATAATACACCAACAATTAAATATATTATGTAATTTATCCATTCAAAAGATATATTAAGTCTAATTCTTAGAGTGATATATTCATTAAAGTAAGCTTAGAATTTAACCATCAAGTTAGTTAGCGTAGAATTTTACTATCAAAGTAAGTAGCATTTTAAGCATCAAAGCACAACATTGCGATCATCAAAGTAAGTAGCATTTTAAGTTTACAACATTAAGGTAAACAACATAGGATTACAACATAACAAAGAGGAATTGTGTCTACTTTTCCCAAATACATACTCAGCTTATTCAGGTGGTGGAAAGTTAAAGTGTCTAAACAATGTATCAAACTGTTGGTGAATCTGCTATAACTCAGTTAAGATTTGATTTTGGCATTGTTCAAGTCAATCTTGTCATTGTTCAAAACGATCCATCTGAATCCCTATGTCTTCGATAGATGTGAGAGGTGCTTGCTCTACTGGAGGTGATTCCTCAAAGGGACCAGTTGGAGGAGATAGATTACCCATAAAAATTGGTGTTTCAAGTTCTGGTTCGAGTTGGAGGGGATTAGTCCTTCCAAGTAGTCTAGTCCATATACCATTTCTAAATATACATCTCATCCATCGAAATATATTTTTATTTATGATATTAAATCTGTCTAGTTTTATAATTTCTTCGTCGGGTGGAATAGCAATATCATAGGCATGGATTAGTCTTGTGATTAAGCCATCATATGGAAGCATCATGACCCTTTTTTATAGTTTTATCATGTTTTGTTGGATTAGGTAACCAAAACAATTATTATATCCCTTCATGATCCAATACATGGTGCCTAGTTCCATTTGGCTTACTTCATCATGATGATATTGCTTTGGGAGAATGATACTTATCAAGATGTGATGAAGTATTTTGGTGCTTAAAGGTAGTAAAATTTCACAGCTTTTTAGAAGAATCGTTAAGTTAGGATTGCCAAAAATTGTTTCTAAGGCATCAACGTAAGTAGTCCCAACTGTTTCATCATCCCATTGTCCTCTAAAATAACACCCCCTTTTTTTTACCAGAATTCCTATGATGTTGCAAATTGATATATCCGTAATGAGTATTTGATGACCTAATAGATAGGTAGATACCCTTTCTTCTTCATCTACATGTAAATTATTGTAAAATAGCCTAACAAGTCTAGGGTAAATAGGTTCACTAATTTGAAGAATAGGGAGAATGTCTAGATTAGCAAACCATTGAATAGGTTCCAAATCACTTAACTCATCTAAATCAACATATTTACCCTTATGAACATGTCTAGACTCTATGGAAGAAAATTCTAGGGCATGTTGATTAGAATCGAAAAATAGGGAGTCATAATTTTCATCTAATCTCCTCTTTCCTTTGTCCCTAGAGGATCTTTTAGAAGCCATTGAGACTATAATAATAAAGGCAAATAAGGAGCAAGAACAAGTAATACAAAGAAGAATCAGTTTGGTGTAGAGATTACCTTAGTAGTTCTCCTTTCTAGTGATCTTTTAAAAAATGTCGGAGATTGATCCTTGATCTAGTGGGAAGTGAGGATTTTTGAGTTGGAGGGAGAGCAATCGGTTTGGAGCTGTTTGGAGGAGTGCAGAATGTGTTGGGGTCGGTTCTACCGTCGGCCCTAACTTAAGTTTATAAGGGGGCAGGTTGCGGGCGGTGGCACCGCTAGCTGGGCGGTGCTATTGCCTGCCACCCATAACATCTGGTGGTGCTATCGCTAGCTGAGCGGTGCCACCGCCTACAGGTAGTGAGCACTACTCACATAGTTTTGTGGGGCTGTCATGGGTGATTTTAACTTGAAAGAAATTTTTGTTTGTGAAGCACACAACCTTATTTATATCATCATGTAAAAATTTGCATCATAAGAGGAGAAGATTCGTACATTCATGATTGATCATATAAAATGTATACCATACTCAAACATTATATAGAACTCATATGTTTATAATAAGTTCATGATTCATCATATAAAATTTATACGCAAGCATCGTAAAAACTTGTATGGAAAAATGTATATGGCTCATTGCGCATACTATAAGATCATGATTCATGTGAGTGATCCAAAGAAGGTCCGAACACAGATTCATGACCTTGTTAGATAGAATTCAATCCAAAAAAGAATTTATGAGGGAATGTATCCTAGAAATTTAGGAATCTAGAAGAAGTTAGAAAGGGAACTTGTGCATAAGAGTTTTTATGTTTGAGAGATCAAGATCAAGTGTTTAACACACAAGGTTTCAAATAATTATTACATCATGATCTTATAAGTATCATTTTGTAACTAACAGTTTTAATTCCTATGATCCCCTTTTTATTATTTTGGCTAGAGAGCTTTATGAGTTATTTTTGGATCTTTGGTCATAAGCCTTAAGCATCCAAAATCAAAGTATCATCTCTTGCTCCTAGCTTATGATGGTACATTTTTCTACAAAAAAAAAGATGATTTTTAGATACCCATTTCACCTTGGGTGCCTAAAAATTCGATCTACATAGTTTATCATTTTGCATCGAGTCATTTGAGATTCTTTTAGGAATCTCATTTGTATGTGGATTCTTTTAGGAACCCAAATCAATTTATGTGGATTATATTTCTTGAATGGACATCATTTGTATGCAACATATCCAGGTTTGTAATAAAAGTTGCATTTGGTGTGAGGTGATACATGCAAGGTAGGACCTTTAATAAATGTGGTTGGATTTTGATGAGAGCTACTCACAAGTCCAATTCTGACTTTCCTATGAACGTGACTCTTGTTGGCAAGGATCATGTTCAAGGACTTGCTACCAACCTCAAATTTCTTCAAGGTATCTTTGAGTAGCAAGTTTTCCTTTTGAAGTATTTCTAAATCATGGCATTTTGTGCAGGGAGCTAAGCTATTTTCATGCTTAATTTTTATTTTATCAAAATTGCTAATAAGAGAAGCATGTTCCTTTTTCAAAGAATTGTACTTTTTCCTCAAAATTCTACATTCATCAAATAATTCATGAAAAGCACTTGAAAGTTCATCGAAAGTTAAATTTGCATCTAATGAACTTGTTACCTAATCTTCAATGGCCATTATTGCATAGTGAGCAACTTGCTCAGTGTTGGTTAGCTCCTCTTCTTCGGAAGCACTTGAGTCATCACATGTAGCTTTGAGCGCCTTCTTCTTTGGTCGCCTCCTCTTTGCTTGGGGACATTCACTCTTGAAGTATCACAACTTCTTGCATTCATAGCATATCACTTGTTCTTTCTTTGGTTCAAATTTATTTTTAGTATCATTTTTTAATTTATTTTTTTTATAAATTTTTTGAATTTTCTTGTTAATAGTGCCAAGTCTTCATCAAAGTCCTCATCACTTGAGTTTTCTTTCAAGTGGTCTTCTTGTGTTCTCAGTACTATATCCTTCCTGTTGTTTGGAAGGGTGTCCTCAAGCTCTTCATGGGCTTTATATGTCATTTCATAGGTCATTAGTGACCCAATTAGTTCTTCAAGAGGAAAATTATTTAGATCTTTGGCCTCTTGAATGGCCGTTACATTAGGATCCCAACTCTTTGAAAGGGATCTTAAAACTTTAGTAATGAGTTCAAAATCTGAGAAACCTTTACCAAGTCCTTTTATACCATTGACGACATTCGTAAATCGGGTGTACATCTCTCCAATGGTTTCACTCGGTTTCATTCGAAACAACTCATAAGAATGCACTAAAAGATTAATTTTTGACTCTTTCACTCTACTAGTGCCTTCATAAGTCACTTCAAGTGTGTGCTAAATGTCAAAAGCCGTTTCACAAATCGATACTCGATTAAACTCATTTTTATCTAATGCACAAAACAAGGCATTCATAGCCTTTGCGTTTAAAGCGAAAGTCTTCTTCTCCAACTCATTCCAATCATTCATCGGAAGAGAAGACTTTTGAAATCCATTTTCTATAATATTCCATAGTTCGAAATCCATTGAAATTAGGAAGATCCTCATTCTAGTCTTCTAATATGTATAATCCGTCCCATTGAATATGGGCGGACGTGTAATTGAATGACCCTCTAGATTTTTGGCAAATGCCATCTCTCTTGGGTTTTAAACCAAACAAGAGTGAAAACTTTTACTATTTCAAAAGACTTGTTTCGTTTAAAATGATTCCGACGAGAATGGTTTCGATTCAATCCGTTTCGGAAAGAATTTGAACTTGAAAGCTTTCATAAAATCTTCGTACGATTAAAGCTGATCTCGGAAGGTGTTTACTTGAAAGCATATGTAAACGTAGTTAAAGCACAGTAAGGAGGAGAGGCAGTTTGCTATAAAAGAAAGTTGCTCAAGTAAATACAAACCGAGTTTTAGAGTGGTTCGGTCAACGTGACCTACATCCACTTTCAGATACCTCCTCCGACGAGATCACCGACATCCACTAGAGGCCTTCCTTCAATAGGTGAAGGCCAACCACCTTTTACAACTTTTCTCCTTTTGCCGGGTTTAGGAGACAACCCTTACAAGTCTCACTCCTCTCTTGAATGATCTCAAAACTCAAAAAGGGAGGAGAACTCTAGCACTTGTTTACAACACTTTTACACCCCAATAGCTCAAGATTATCTCAATGCTTTCGTGTCCTTTCATGTAGGAAATGGTGAGGTTTTTATAGGCTTCAATAACTTCAAAAATGGAGCCAAAAAAGTCTAATCCCGAATTTTCGGGGTCCTGGCGGTGCTACCGCCATTACTGGGCGGTACCACCACCTGACAGAGCTAAGAGGCCGAGCTATAGCAGTACCACCATTGGCAACAATAACTGCCGGCGATACCACCGCTTGACAGGGGTAGTACCACCGCCTAGAATTCTTGGGAGACCGAGTCTCCCAAGCGGTGCCACCGCCGGCTAGGATTTCTAGGTCCTGTTTGGGCTTTGAATCCGGCCCAAACCTGTCACGCCCCTCAAAAATATCGATGATATAAAAATTTTCATCACAAACCAATCCAGGATCCAAACTAACATTTAAGGACACTGAAAAATATTTTATCAAATTCACATCTATAAAACCTGTGCAATTTATAAATATATATCATATCACTCGATAATTCACATTTATATCAACCCAAGCCAACTTAACAAACATGAACAATATTTATAAATCAATAAGCTAAGTAATTTATACAATCAGAACTCCAACCACTTACCAGAAGTTCATATCATCGTAAACTAGACTTAACATTCCGAAATTCCAAATAAAAGAGATCTTGTAACACTTTTACAAGGTATATCCATTTCGGTTCATCGACAACATTTCATTACATACAAAATATACTTATACAACAATAACATAATAACCAACAAAACTTGCCCATAATTCTGAATAGCTCTCCACTGCCTCAACCCAATTCAAACATCTCAAAGAGTGACAAGCTGACCTGAAAGATTTTATATAACAACGGAGTGAGCTAAAAACAGCTCAGCAAGTGACAAAGCATATTCAGAACAAAAGGAACGATTTCAAACAAGTAAGGTATCATAATGTAAGGCAGAATTCAAGAATTCTCAAGGATACCATCTCATTAGATATAAAATCATATGTGTCATGTCATTCAAAACATATTTGGTTCATAACAAATGGAGCATAGAGTAATTGGAGCATATCAATAGCGTAGGAAATGTTCCGGAGTATATCAATGGCATATGGAATATTTCGGAGCATCCCAATAACAGATGAAACATTTTGGAGCATATCAATAGTGTATGAAACGTTCCAGAGCATATCAATGACATATGGAATATTTCGAAGTGTAACAATAACAGATGAAACATTTCGGAGCATATCAATGGGGTATGAAATGTTTCAGAGCATATCAATAACAAATGAAACATTTCGAAATATATCAATGGTATGTGAAACATTTCAAAATATATCAATGACATATGAACCATTTCGGAGTATATCAAAGAACGAATACGAAACAGAAGCTCAAACAACGAATTTGACATTGCATTCATATCATTCTTATCCAAAGCATGTATAGAAACATATAACCAAAGATCTAGATATCATATTAAACATACAGAAGGTGAAGTGGGATGATAACATAATATGGTACATCCATTTTTGAATGACCACCAAATATAAGTCTCTCACGTCTGGGAGCTCTCCCACGTTTGGGAGCTCCATCCACCCACGTCTGAGTGAAGTCATAAGGGCAGGTAGAGCATCATAGGCTCTATGCATAACTCCCTTCACCATTTCTGACAAAGGTTCACAATATCCTACAAACACTAGAGTACAAAAGGATAGCATGAACAATAAATAGCACATATCGGAAGCACATGGGGAACAATAAAACGTATATGTACCTTTACGAGTCAATATGAAGTAAGCAATAATCTTTCACAATTATATTCAGATTTGAAAAGAAATGAAAGCAAGAGTACACACGGATTTCAGGCAATCATATATAGCTCAATTCAAATAAGAAGGTTAGATGAATTCAATATCCAAAGGAATGAAACTGGAATAGGCACATATCGAAAGCAAAAGCGGAACAATGGGATATGCATGTGCCTATATGAGTCAATGTGATATAGCATAAACGTTACACAATATATTTCAAGAATGTAAATAATTTATAGACAAGAGCAAACCAGAATTCAAGCATTAATATAAGCCTCAATTGAGTAAAGGGAACTGAATGAAATCTATTTCCAAACGAATGAAAACAGATTATGCGAAATCGACCAAAGCTCGATTTCTAACAGAATTCGAGTGGCACACTGAACAAATGATTTAAACCATCAGTCATGCTCTAATTTACTAAAAAAAAATATCATTAGAAAGATATTTCAATCTAGTTTCTAATGAAATAAGTTTTGTATGAATTTCCAACAAGGAGTTACCATTGATTTAGTAACCAAAGGTCAAAAACAAAATCACTATTTTGCAAAACTCATAGGGTCTGATTCAACAGATAGCAGGATAGGCATTTGAATTCAAAATTTTTCAATCTATATAGAGAAAGAAAGGTCTACAAGTCTAGTTTCAAATGAAGTTAGTATGGTATAAATCAAAATTTTTAATAGGGACTTATAGGCGTTTTAGTATCAAAAGGTTAGAAATTTTGATCCTTGTTTTGTAGCATCCATAGACTCATTTAAAACAAAAGTTTGGATAAGTATTCGGTGTCCAAAATTTTCAATATTAGTGTTAAAAGAAAGTATAAGAGTCTAGTTTCAAACAAGTAAGGTCCTACCTAAATCCACGTTTGGTGCTAAAAATTATGGCTGAAACAATCTACAAGGGTTAGTTTACCGAAAAATTTCAGATCCATGGTTTTGTGTCTAACAAGAGAAAGATCATGTTCTAAGCAGAAATCTTTCAGATTATTCAGAATCAATATGAGAATAGAGACTAATATTTCTATAGGATGGGATTAGAACACTTGTTTTTGAGAATTATGACCCCAAATGGGAAGATTTGAGCAATAAACCTCAAAGCCCCAAATTTCTCTTCTTCTTCTTCCCCCTTTTTTTTTCTCTTTTTCTTTCTCTCTTCTTCTTTTCTTCCATGCAGCTGCCTTCTCAGGTTTCTTGAGAACTAAGGCAGAGAGGCTTAAGTAGTGGGTCTTGTAATTTTATATATTTTGCAGATTAGTCCTTGCATTATTATATTTACGACTAGGTCCTCAGGATTTACATATAGGTCTTCAGGATTTTTTTTTTTAAATAGATCCCCAAATCTTATGAATAAGTTCTTAGATTTATACTTTAGCTCTTTTATCGAATTTAAAATAGATACTTACATTATAACTAGAAACTTATACGAAAATTTTGAAATGGGGGATGTTATACTCTCCCCCCCCCTTTAAAGAAAAATTTAGTCCTATAAATTTATCATACCTCTATCGATGAAAAGTTGAGGATAAACTTTTTTCATTTCTTCCTCTAGCTCCCAGGTTGTTTCTTCTCCAGAATGATGTCTCCAAATTACTTAACCAGAGGGATGACCCGATTCCTTAGGATTTTTTATTTTTTATCAACAATCTGAGTGGGCTCTTCCACATAAGATAAATCTTTATCGATCTCCATCAGCTTGTACTTAATGATATGAGAAAGATCAGGTATATACTTTCTAATCATCGAACCATGAAATATATTATGGATATGGCACAACGATGGTGGCAAGACAATCATGTAAGCGACAGAACCAACCCTCTTAAGGACCTTAAAAGGTCCAATAAATCTTAGACTTAACTTTCCTTTCTTCCCAAATCTTATAATGCCTTTGGAATGAGAGACTTTTAAGAACACAAAATCTCTGATTTCGAACTCAATATCTCATCTTCTATTATCAGTATAACTCTTTTGACGATTTTGAGCAGTTTTTACCCTTTTCCTTATAATTTGAATTTTTTCGATAGTTTCTTGTACTTTGTCTAGTGCTAATAACTTTTTGTCACCAACTTCCTCCCAATATATAGGTGTTATGCACTTTCGCCCATATAAAGCTTTATAAGGAGCCATCTGAATACTTGAATGATAACTATTATTATAAGTGAACTCAATAAGTAAAATATCTTTATCCCATTCACCTTTCCAATCCATAACATAGGCTCTAAGTAAATCCTCAAATGTTTGAATTGTTCTTTCTGACTGACCATCAGTCTGAGGATGATATGCAGTACTAAACTTGACTTTAGTGCCCATAGATTCCGGTAATCTTCTCCAGAATCTAGAGAGAAATCTGAAGTCTCTATCAGAGGTGATCTCCTTTGGAATACCATGAAGTCTTACTATTTCATTGACATATAAATCTATAAGTCTATCAAGCGAATAAGTCATATTAATCGGTAGGAAATGTGCAGATTTTGTTAACCTATCAATGATAACCTAAATGGCATCATGCTTTCTAGAGGTTCTGGGTAGTCTTGAAACAAAATCCATGGTAACACATTCCCATTTCTATTCAGGAATATCTAAAGGTTGCAACACCCCTCCAGGTCTTTGGTGTTCTACTTTGATTTGCTGACAAGTCAAATATTTTGAAACATACTTTGCAATTTCTTTCTTCATGCCTTCCCACCAATAATGACTTTGGAGATCTCTATACATTTTAGTGCTCCCAGGATGCATGGTGTACTTTAAATTATGACTTTCCTTTAGGATTTGGTTCTTGATATCTGGTTCATTTGGTACACATACTCTATCCCCAAATCTCAATAGGCCATCCTTTGAAACTTGAAATTTTGGCTTCAATTTCTTTTCTACTTCATTCCTCAAGTAGATTAAACGTGGATCTCATAATTGTCATTCTTTAATTTGTTGAATAAGATCATATTACACTTGAATGGAGGCTATCAATATCATTGAGTCTTGCTCTTTCCTCATAGCATTCAAATTCAAATTTTCTTCTAATAACTTTCATTGCTTCATGACGAGACTAGCCATAAAACTTGTAAATTTTCTACTAAGTGCATCAGCTACAACATTGGCTTTGCTCGGGTGATAACGGATGGCACAATCATAATTCTTTAGAAGTTCTATCCACGTTCGCTGTCTCATGTTTAACTCTTTCTGAGTAAAAATATATTTTAAACTCTTGTGATTAGTAAAGATTTCAAATTGTCGACCATACAAATAATGTCTCTGAATCTTTAGAGCAAAAACAATTACTGCCAATTCTAAATCATGAGTTGGATAATTCAATTCATAACCTTTTAGTTGTCTAGAAGCATAAGCAATCACCCTCCCTTCCTGCATCAAAATACATCTAAGGCCTTTTCTTGAAGCATCAGTATAAACTACAAATCCCTCACTACCACTTGGAATAGTGAGAATATGGGCACTAGTCAATCTTCTTTTTAACTCTTGAAAACTTTGCTCACAATCATCACCCTATACAAATTTTACATTCTTTTTAGTGAGTTTGGTGAGAGGTTGAGCGATTCGAGAAAATCCCTCCATAAATCTCCTGTAATAACCTGCTATGCCCAAGAAGCTTCTAACTTCTGTTACATTTGTTGGTACTTCCCATTCAAGTACAGCTTCTACTTTCTTTGGATCAACAGATATACCCTTTCCTGAAATCACATGGCTTAAGAAAGCCACTTCAATTCAACCAAAATTCACATTTGTTGAACTTTGCATACAACTTCTTTTATCTGAGTATAGACAATACATTGCTAAGTGTTCCTCATGCTCCTGATTACTCCTTGAATACACCAATATGTCATCAATGAATACAATTACATAGTCATCCAAGAGCGGTTGAAATATCCTATTCATTAGTTCCATAAAAGCTGCAGGAGCATTAGTTAAACCAAAAGGCATCACCAAGAATTCATAGTGACCATATCGAGTTCTAAAAGTTGTTTTTGGAATATCCTCCTCCTTGATCTTTAATTGATAGTAACCTGACCTTAGGTCAATCTTAAAGAATACTCTTTTTTTTTATAGTCATCTGATTCAATTGTCTAAAATTAATGTAAAATCTCAATGTTCTATCCATCTTTTTAACTAATACCGGAGCACCCCATGATGAAATATTAAGCCAAATAAAATCCTTATTTAATAGTCCTTGTAGTTGCTTTTTCAATTCCACTTACTCAAATGATGTCATTCTGTAGAGAGGCTTAGATATTGGGATTGTCTCAAAGACCAAATCAAAAGCAAAGTTACGTTTTGGAGGTAATCCGGGCAAATCATCTTGGGATACATTAGGCAAGGAGATAAATCATGTCCAATACTCTCAAAATAAAAGATGGGTTGATCTAATATGCAAAAAGTGATCATTTGTTATATAACAATCTATACTGGTATGATAAGGAGATAACCAATCCATACCAAGTATAATATCAAAACTCCAAATCTCTATTAGAACTAAATAAGCAAAAAGTTTAAGTTCTCCAATAAAAATCAGACAAGAGAACTAGATTCAATTTCATTATCAAAGAATCTCCAATGATCGTATTTACAAATAGCACATAATGCATTAGTCTTGGATGAATACCAAAGTGGTAAGCAAAATATTTTGAATCAAATCATAGATGAGACCCATGGTCAAACAAATATTTGCATTCTTTCATAAACATGAATAATACCTTCGACCACTAATTCAGAAGTTTCAAAATCATATTCAGTGATAGCATATACTCTGACATGGGCTAATGATTCAGGAGGCAATGACTCTTTCTTCTTGTTCAAAGGGTAGTTTTTTATTTTATAATCCAACTTTCCATAAGCAAAATAGGCTCTAGTCACCCGAAAACATGAACTTGTTTCATAATTTAACTTGCAATTTACACATAATCGAGTCTTTTGTGATGACTTCCCTTTTCAAATTCAGAGGTCTTGACCCTCTTGTTATTACTTTCTGATTCATTTTCAATCATATTTTTTTGGTAAACTTCTCCTTATCATTATTTCCACTGATCTCCAAAAATTCTTTTCATTGTTCCCATTAATGACCAACCTCTACTTCCAATATACGATGGCAAAAAAAATCGTTTGATCATCGGAACAATTTTGAACATCAAATATCTTATCCATTTGCATTATCCATTTTCTTACCACCAATGAAATTAGATTCAGCATGCTTTCATTGCGCTATTCTGATTTAGTATCCTCGATCAACCCTTTCATCCCCCTTAATTAATCAGAAACAAATGAAATAAGAGGACCAAATGTTCTCATCATCCTAGATTCCTAAAATGCATCAAAGAAAATTTCTACCAATCAATATAGTTCACTAGACCTTAATATATTTTGCACGTTTACATATCAAATATTTCAGTGATCCTCAAACCATGCTCTGATACCACCTCTGTCACGCCTCTCAAAAATATCGATGATATTAAAATTTTCATCACAAACCAATCCAGGATCCAAACTAATATTTGAGGACACTGAAAAACATACTATCAAATTCACATCTATAAAACCTATCCAATTTATAATCATATATCATATCACTCGATAATTCACATTTATGACAACCCAAGCCAACTTAACAAACATGAACAATATTTATAAATCAAAAAGCTAAGTAATTTATATAATCAGAACTCTAACCATTTACCACAAGTTCATATCATCATAAACTAGACTTAACATTCCGAAATTCTAAATAAGAGAGATCTTGTAACACTTTTACAAGGTATATCCATTTCGGTTCATCGACAACATTTCATTACATACAAAATATACTTATACAACAATAACATAATAATCAACAAGACTTGCCCATAATTCTGAATAGCTCTCCACTGCCTTAGCCCAATTCAAACATCTCAAAGAGTGACAAGCTGACCTGAAAGATTTTATATAACAACAGAGTGAGCTAAAAATAGCTCAGCAAGTGACAAAGCATATTCAGAACAAAAGGAATGATTTCAAACAAGTAAGGTATCATAATGCAAGACAGAATACAAGAATTCTCAAGGATACCATCTCATTAGATACAAAATCATATGTGTCATGCCATTCAAAATATATTTGGTTCATAACAAATGGAGCATAGAGTAATTGGAGCATATCAATAGCGTAGGAAATGTTCCGGAGCATATCAAACGCAAATGGAATATTTCAGAGCATCCCAATAATAGATGAAACATTTCGGAGCATATTAATGGCGTATGAAATGTTCCGGAGCATATCAATGACATATGAAACATTTCGAAGCGTAACAATAACAGATGAAACATTTCAGAGCATATCAATGGGGTATGAAATATTTCATAACATATCAATAACAAATGAAATATTTTGGAATATATCAATGGTATGAGAAACATTTCAAAATATATTAATGACATATGAATCATTTCGGAGCATATCAAAGAACGAATATGAAATAGAAGCTCAAACGTCGAATTTGACATTGCATTCATATCATTCTTATCAAAAGCATGTATAGAAACACATAACTAAAGCTCTGGATATCATATCAAACATACAGAATGTGAAGTGGGACCATAACATAATATGGTATATCCATTATAAAATCATATCGGAAATATGTTTAACTTAAAAACATTCATAAGATTATAATGAGCAAGTAAAACAGTTTGCAACAAAGGTAAATAGTAAAATAGAAATATAAACTGAGTTTTATAGTAGTTTGATCGTCATGACCTACGTCCACCCCCGATTCCTCTTTCGTCGAGGCTATCAACGTGTTAGAACCCTTGCAGATTCTAAACTTGGGGTTGATCTCTTTAAGGGATCGGCCTCCTTGGAACTCTATAGGGGTTCATCCCTCCAAGTTGCTGCTCAAAGGCTGCACAAAAGATTCATCTATTGCTTGTGAAAAGAGGTGGAATACATGACTATTTATAGGGCTTCTAAACCCTAACTCCTAATAGGACTCCTACTCAAGACTCCTACTTCTAACCAACTCCTAATATGACTCATACTCAAGACTCATATTCCTTTACAACTCCTTATTTTTCTCTAAGAAACAACCTCCTACATGAATGTCCCTCTCAATTAGGACTCTCCTAGTTAGAGTCCTAACAGAATGTCCCTTTCAATTAGGACTCTCCTAGCTAGAGTCCTAACAGAATGTCCCTCTCAATTAGGACTCTCCCAGCTAGAGTCCTAACAGACCCACCCTCTTCAAATCAGCCTTGTCCTCAAGACTGAGATTCCATGAACTCAAGGAACCGGGTCTTCAGCTCCTCATATGGTTCCCATGTGGCGTCTTCAAGTGGTAGATTATTCCAATGCACTAGTACTTCGGTAGATGGATGTCGGCGATGCATCACGATCCTGCAATCGAGGATGGCTTGTGGTTGGGCTTGAATAACTCCATCCTCAGTTGTGTTGGGTAGTTGGATCTGGGGTGACTCGTGTTCTCTCAACTTGGGCTTTAGGCATGATACGTGGAAGACAGGGTGAATTTTGGCATCTTCAGGTAATTTAAGTATGTACGTCATGGCTCCAATACGCTCTGTGATCTGATAGGGCCCATAAAAACATGAGGATAGCTTCATGGAGGCTCGAGTGTTGATAGAGAGTTGCTTGTATGGTTGTAGGCGAAGATAAACCCAATCTCCCATTGAAAATTCTCTTTCACTTCGTCGTCTGTCGGCTTGCTGCTTCATTCTGGCTTGAGCGGTAGAGAGATTATCTTTTAACAGTTGTAAGAGTTTATCCCTATCAATCAATTCTTGGTCAACCTGATCTACCCTGGCTGAGCCAATTGCATACTTTGGAATCACAAGGGCTGGTCGACCATACAATGCTTCATAAGGGGCACATTTTGTAGATGAATGATATGTAGTATTATACCACCATTCGGCCCAGGGAAGCCATTTCGGCCACTCTTTTGGTCGGTCGCTAGCGAAACACCGGAGGTACGTCTCTAAGCACCTATTTACCACCTCTGTTTGGCCATTAGTTTGTGGATGATACGCTGTGCTCATCTTGAGTTTGGTGCCTTGTAACTGAAATAACTCGGTCCAAAATTTACTAGTGAAGATCCTGTCACGATCACTTACGATGGACCTTGGCATCCCATGCAGTTTAACAATATTTTCTATGAAAATCTGGGCAATACTAGCAGCAGTGTAGGGATTTCTCACAGCAGAGCATATTTCGTAAGTCAATCAACCACCACGAGAATCGTGCTTTTACCTTTGGAAGATGGCAGCCCTTCAATGAAGTCCATGGAGATGTCAGTCCACACTGAGTCTGGTATGGGTAGTGGTTGTAGCTTCCCTGGATTTGCCACAGTTTCACCCTTGTGCTGTTGACATACATCACATTGTGCCACATATTCAGCAATAATTTTTTTCATCCCTCTCCAATAAAAATTTTGCTTCACTCTTTTGTAGATTCTTAGGAATCCAGAGTGCCCTGCTGAAGGTATGAAGTGCATTTCATGCAAGATGATTGTGATGCAAGGGGAGTCAGGTATAAGCACAATGCGACCTTTGTAGCGTAGATCCCTCGAATCCCAGGTGTAGTGGGCTATTGCACTTGGATCCTCCTCCAATTTTTTTATGATGTTGCTGATCTCTGGATCCTTCTTCCATTCTTCCCTAATGTCCTCGAGGAGACCGGTGGTAGGAAGGGAGATGGCTGAAACCTTATCTTATTCAGGTAGCCGTGAGAGTCCATTTGCAACAACGTTTTCTTTCCCCTTTTTGTAAATAATTTCATAATCAAATCCAAGAAGTTTGGTTACCCATTTTTGCTGCTCAGGGGATGATATCTTTTGCTCCAAAAAGTACTTGAGGCTTTTATGGTCAGTTTTAATTTGAAATCACCGGCCGATCAAGTAGGGTCTCCACCTCGTTACTGCGTATACAATGGCAAGCATCTCCTTATCATATACTGACATGTTTTGATGGGAGGGAGATAATGCCTTGCTAGTGTATGCGAGTGGTCAACCATTTTGCATGAGAACAGCTCCAATTCCGACTCCAGATGCGTCGGCCTCAATGATGAAGGGTCTATTGAAATCTGGTAGTGCAAGCACCGGCGTCGTTGTCATGGCTGCTTTAAGTTTGTCGAAGGCAGCAGAGGCTTTGTCCGACCATTGGAAAGCATCTTTTTTCAGTAAAGAAGTGAGTGGTGCACTGATCTTCCCATAGTCCTTAACAAATTTTCGGTAGTAGCCCGTTAGTCCAAGGAACCCCCGCAGTAATTTCACGTTTGTAGGTTTCAGCCAGCCTTGCATTACCTCAATTTTTGTTGGGTCTACCGCCACTCCTTCTTCTGATATTATATGCCCAAGGTACTCTACTTTTTGCTGGAGAAAGCTGCACTTTGGTTGCTTAACAAAAAGAGTATTCTCCTGAAGGATCGTCAAAACAATCCGTAAATGCTGAAAGTGAGTCTCAAGAGAAGGGCTGTAAACGAGAATATCATCGAAAAATACCAGCACAAATTTACGAAGAAAGCTCCGAAATATATCATTCATGAGACTTTGAAAGGTTGAAAGAGCATTAGTGAGTCCAAAAGGCATTACCAAGAATTCATAATGGCCATCATGTGTGCGAAATGCAGTTTTTGGAATGTCATTGTCACATACCCGAATTTGGTGGTAACCGGATCGGAGGTCCAACTTCGTGAAGACTCGAGCTCCTTTCAATTCATCAAGAAGTTCATCCACCACTAGTATTGGGTATTTGTCCTTGATGGTGATGCCATTTAAAGCTCGATAGTCGATGCACATCCGCCAAGTTCCGTCCTTCTTGCGTACAAGTAGCACCGGTGAGGAATAGGGGCTGCAACTTGGCCGAATCACCCCTGTTTCAAGCATCTCCTTTGCGATCTTTTCAATTTTATCTTTCTGGAGATGAGGATATCGGTACGGTCGAGTGTTCGCTGGTGGCTTGCCCGAAAGGATTGGAATTCGATGGTCATGTTGCCGAGAAGGAGGAAGACCGCGCGGTTCAGCAAATATGTCGGCAAATTCAGTAAGCAATTGGGCAAGATTTTGATCTTCTATTTCTATTTTCTTCCCCTCTGGTTGCTGCTGGAGGTGCATCAAAAAGCCACCATTTACCTTGTGTAAAACTTTCTCCATTCGTTGGGTCGAAACAGTGGTAACGTTGCTTCCGCGCTTCCCGCGTAGGATGATCTGTTTGCCCTTACAGTAGAATTTCATAATTAATTTAGAAAAGTTCCAAGAGACATCACCTAGTGTAGTCAACCATTCTATACCAAGCACTGCCTCATAGTCATCGATTGGTAGGAGGAAGAAATCGATGATAATTTCTTGGTCTTGTAGTAATAGTTTCACCAGCGAGCATCTTTGGTCGCACTTTAGGATTCTGCTGTCGGCAACCTTTACATCGAACTTGCTGCAACCTTCAATATGCAGTACCATCCGAGCAGCAACCTTACTATTCAAGAAGTTATTAGTGCTATCCGTGTCGATAAGAACAATGATCGGCTGTTGTTTAAGAAGGCCTCCAACTTTCATCGTTTGCGGATTTGAGTAGCCGGCTAATGCGTGTACCATAATGTCGATCGGTTGTGGCTCTTCTTCCATATCTTCTTCTTCATGTTCAAGACTCTCTTCTAGATGTTCAATGACCTCTTCTTCTACTGGTTCAATCATAAGAAGTCTACCTTTTTTACAGCGATGCTCGCGGCTCCATAGCTCGTCGCAATGCCAACATAACCCCTTCGCAGATCGCTCCCGAAGTTCTTCTCTTATTAACCTTTTCGGTGCAGGGACTTGGTTGATAGTAGGGGGGGTTGAGGGTTTTAGTATTGTAGGTCGTGGAGTGATCCTAGTCCTCCGGGCTTCATGGTTCAATCGCTCCTCTTGAAGTCGTGCGAAAGAGATGGCTGCCATAAGCGTGTAAGGTTATCGCGCCTTAACTTCTCCCCGGATCTCCGGCTTTAAGCCCTCAATAAAGGTCCCCAATAACTGTTTTTCAGACCAATCACGAGTTTGATTAGATAACCTTTCAAACCTGGTCTGGTACTCCTGAATGGTGGAGGTTTGTCAGATCTTTGCTAGTTGTCCGTCAATGTTCTCGTAATAAGTTGGTCCGAAGCGGATCAGTAGTCCTTCTTTGAATTATCGCCATGAAAGGACTCCATAAGTATGTTCAAACCAGTCAAACCATTGTATGGCATCCCCTTCAAGATGTATAGCTGCAATTTCCACCATGGATGCATCCGCAGTTTTATGGTATCGAAAATATCGCTCCGCGCGCGAGATCCAACCAATTGGGTCTCCTTCTTCCCATCTAGGGAAGTCCACTCTCATGTGCGAATAGTTGGGGTCGATCATAGAGCCTCCCCTCTCTTGGAAGTCATCTCTTTGGGCATGATGTGATTGGTTAGAGCTCTCTCCTTGATGTGATTTCTTCGGGCTTGGTGGTTGTCCCAAACTGAATTCGGTAAGGAGAGTCCGAATCTTATCCTCCATTCGTGCTTCAAATTTAGCATTGATTGCCTCCTCAGATGCCATAGTATATGACTCCAAATCTGTGATGTTAAGATCTCTCTTTTGTTGACGGGTTAAAGGCATGTATAGGTTTGATAGAAATCAGTGAAAGTTTGCTGCAGAATTGTGTTGTCTTGTAAGAGCAGAATTATCGTCGAAAAAACAGCGGTTTCTCGACGAAATCTCCACAAAAAATTTGAAAGATTTGAGGAGGGAATTGACAGCAATATCTTAGTTTATATGATAGCAAGGATGTCCAATTTAATCAAGAAAATTTCGGTAGTAACAGCAAGAAAATTGGTGTAAGTTGCGATAACAGAATTCTCGTCGAAAAATTTCAGCAACTTACGATGAAAATTTGCAGCAATATAGGAACGAAATTTTTTTTTTTTTTTGGATTTTCGAATAGGGATAACTAAATTGCAGCAGCAGTAAGGTAGGAAACCAGAACCTGTTGCAATTCACGGGGAGATCAAAGGATGATCTGTGGTGGTGGAGATGACGGTGGAATTTGGCGACGATCTTTTAAGCAATTGTGGGAATTGCTTTGGGCGGTTGTGGAGGGTTGATGGATGGCTGTGGAAGGGCAGCGAGATGCCAAGAATGCTGCTCTGATACCAGGTGTTAGAACCCTTGCAGATTCTAAACTTGGGGTTGATCTCTTTAAGGGATCGGCCTCCTTGGAACTCTATAGGGGTTCCTCCCTCCAAGTTGCTGCTCAAAGGCTGCACAAAAGATTCATCTATTGCTTGTGAAAAAAGGTGGAATACATGACTATTTATAGGACTTCTAAACCCTAACTCCTAATAGGACTCCTACTTCTAACCAACTCATAATATGACTCATACTCAAGACTCCTATTCCTTTACAACTCCTTATTTTTCTCTAAGAAACAACCTCCTACATGAATGTCCCTCTCAATTAGGACTCTCCTAGCTAGAGTCCTAACAGAATGTCCCTCTCAATTAGGACTCTCCTAGCTAGAGTCGTAACAGAATGTCCCTCTCAATTAGGACTCTCCCAGCTAGAGTCCTAACACAACGTTCACTAATGATCTTCTTTCCAACAGGCAAAGATTAACTACTTTTACAACTCTTTCTCCTTTAGACCTCATAGGCTCAAGAGAGAACCTTTATACCTCTCTCTTTTAGACTTCACTCCTATCTTAGAAATCTTCTAACTCTAGAAGAAATAGACTCACTAACAACACTTTTTTCTCAAGTATATTTTTCCCCTTTTCTACTCAATTTCATGCTCTATTAAGCAAGAAAGGGTAGGGTATTCATAGATACCAAATGGCTTAGAAAATTAAGCCAAAAAAGTTCTTATCTTAGGTTTCCTGGGTCCTAGCGGTACCACCACCTATGCTGAGTGGTACCACCGCTTGACACTGGGCGGTACCACCGCCCGACCTAGTGGTACCACCGCTTGACAACATAGAAAAGTGTGCTCTTCCGTCGAGGCCATGACCTACTTCGAGACCACTCTCAATTCCTCTTCCGTCGAGGCCATCAACGTTCACTAACAATCTTCTTTCCAATAGGCGAAGATCAACTACTCTTACAACTCTTTCTCCTTTAGACCTCACAGGCTCATGAGAGAACCTTTACACCTCTCTTTTTTAGACCTCACTCCTCTCTTAGAAACATTTTAACTCTAGGAGGAAGAGACTCACTAACTTTAGAGAGATTATAACACTATTTTCTAAGTATATTTTTCCCCTTTTCTATTCAATTTTATGCTCTACTAAGCAGGAAAGGGTGGGGTATTCATAAACACCAAATGACTTCAAAAATGAACCCAAAAAAAGTCTCATCCTAGGTTTCCTGGGTCCTAGCGGTACCACCATCTATGTTGGGCGGTACCACCGCCTAACATTAGGTGGTACCACCGCTTGACCTGCTGGTACCACTACTTGACAACATGGAAAAGTGTGCTCTTGACTTTTTCAGCTCATAGGTGGTTTCATCTAATCTTGGGTGACCGAATGAGCCTTCCACTTAGCCCAAAATAGTCCCAACTTATGCCCAATAGGCTCCTAATTGAGTTATCATGGTTACACCCGAAACCAACTCAATTATGACCTAAACTAACTCGATCTAGACATAATTAATTACAGGCATTTATTGTTCGATATGTTATTGGTTCATCCGATGCTTCATCCGATGCTTCGATGCATCATCCTCTCCTTCGGTATATTGCCCAATCGACATGTTGACTCCAGTAACTTCTGATCTCCTTGGCGCAATGTCCGATCTTTTGGCTCGATGCTCAAACTCATGGCACAAACACCTTTTGCTGGAACGTCGACCGATCCTCCGGCTCGACATCTAATCTCTTGACATATTTCATTCTGGCCCAACGTCTGATTCATCTTGCTTTAATAGATTTATCTTTCCTGATCAAAGTTTATCCTACATCACTCAAAATGCAGATTAGATCATAAACTCATCAATTAATTTCATCATCAAAATATGAGATTCAACAAAGCAAAGATTGCTAGCTTGCAAATCTCAAGAGAAGTAAAATTGCTAACTTTCACATCTCTAAAACTTGCTAGCTTACATGTTCTAAAGTGTTGTAAAACTTGTATGTTTTAAAAAACTTGATAGTTGCACTTTTCTCCTTTTTGTTGATGACAAAGGGGGAGAAGTTATGATAATTTAAAATTTGAATCATGCATGGTGTGCTTTGATATTTTGAAATTATGATTATGCATAAAATACTCATGATTTTATGATGCATGCAATGATAAAATACTCATGATTTTTTGAATTCAAAATTTCTTTTAATATGTCATATTGATAGGGGGAGTTTAGTTTAAACTCCATCATCAATTGGTTGTCATCATCAAAAAGGGGGAGATAGTTGAATCTCATATTTTAACAATAAAATCAATTAATGAAGTTATGCTTTAATGTACATTTCAGTGACATAAGACTATCTTCGATTAGAAAAAGTAAATTAATTGAAGCAGGAAGAATCAGACATCGGGCCGAAGTGAACATGTTAGAAGATTGGACGTCGTGCCGAAGGATCAGTCGACGTACTGGCAGAAGAACTTCGTACCATGAGTTCAGGCATCGGGCCAAAGGATCGGACGTTGCACTAAGGAGATCAGATGTTGTGAATGGTCAAGATGTCGATTAGACAATACACTGAAAGAGAGGACAATGTACCGAAGGAGCGGATGAAGCATCGGATGAACCAATAACATATCTTATAATATAAGAGTCATGCTTGTAATCATTTATCTAGATCGAAGTAATTTAGGGGACTAATTGAGTTAGTTTTTGGTGTAATCATGCTAACTCAATTATGGGCCAATTGGGCCTAAATTGACTCTTTTGGGCCAAGAGGAAGGCTCATTCAGTGACCCAAAAGTTAGGTCAGACGATGGCACTACCTATGAGCTAGAAAAGTTAAAAACCCAATCTCTAAGGCTGTTAGGCGGTGGTCCCACCAGACTAGGCGATGGTACCACCTAGTGTCAGTGTGTTTAGTGATGGTACTACCAAATTGGGCAGTAGTACCACCCAATGTCCGACTGGCAAGCGTTGGTATCGCCTAGTACCGGCGATGGTATCGCTAGTGCACCTGAAACCAAGGATGACACTTTTGGCTCTATTTTTAAGCCATTTGGGGTCTATAAATACCCTGTTATTTCCTCTTTCCTACTTGAGGTAGCAAGAAAAAGAGTAGAAATAGAGAAAGAATCCTTGTGAAAAAGAATTGTAATCTCTCTCGAAGTATAGTCACTTCTTCCTAGTATTTAGAAAGTTCTTCTAAAAGGAGAAGTATGGTCTAAGTATCAAAGAGAGTGGTGTAATAGTTCTCTCCTAAGCCTATGAAAAAAAGAAAGAGTTGTAAGAGGGTAATTGATCTTCACCTATTGAAAGAAGATTGGTAGTTAAAGTCGGTAGCCTCGAGTGAAGAGGAATCGAGAGTAGACATAGGTCACAATAATCGAACTACTATAAATCGATTTGTATTTACTTTATGCTTTTCATTTTTATTATAAATTGATTTACTTATTCACTATGCTTACGAATGCTTTTAAGTTAAATATCTTTTCGATATGGTTTCTATCGAATGAAGCTTTTTTGAATCGACATAATTTTACCTAAATGCTAATTCACCCTTCTCCCTCCCCTCTTAGTGTCGAAACGATCCTAACACTTAATTATTTATTTTTATAAAATATTCATGTTATTTATTTCTATTATATATTTATTTTTGAAAAATATAGCTTTCAAATCCCTTATATGACATACTTGATATCAATTGCCTCATTGGTCCAAATTACATGAATTGGCTCCGCAACTTGAGAATCATTCTCATGGCGAAGAAGATCACGTATGTCCTTGATACAATAATACCTATGCCTGAGGAAGGGGCAAGCAAGGATGAGATTGCTCACTACGTAAAGTATATAAATGACTCCACTCTTGCTCAGTGTTATAAGTTGGGCTCCATCACTCTCGAGTTACAAAGACAGCTTGAAAGGATAAATGTCAAATCCAATCTCCTATATCTCTGTAAATTGTTTGAGGAACAAGGAAGGATTCAATGATATGAGATATCTAAAAGTCTCTTCCACGCTAGAATGACTAGGGGATACTAGTTTAGAACCATGTCCTTAAGATGATTGAGTGGCTAGAGAAACTCACGGGTCTAGGAATGGTCCCGAGGATAATATGTGTGTGAATCTTATGCTTCAGTCCCTACCATATTCATTTTCATAGTTCATCATGAATTTTAATATGAACAAGCTTGAGGTGACTCTCCTTGAGCTCTTCAATATGTTGAGGGAGGCTGAGAGCACCATCAAGAAAGAGAAGCTAGAAAGAAAAAGAAGAAAAGGAAGGCAGAGGAGTCTCTTAAGAAGGGCAAGGGCAAAGGCAAACTGAGTAAAGCAAAGGTTGCCAAGAAGGACCCAACAAAGGACAAAGACCAATGCTTCCACTACGGGAAAGACAAGCATTAGAAGAGGAACTGCAAAGAGTACCTTACAAAAAGGCGAAATAGAAGCTTGGAGAAGCTTCAGGTATATTAATGATCATTCTTCATTTGTCAGATTCTTATGATAACACATGAGTATTAGAAACCGATAGTGCTTATTAGATCTACAATTCGTTGAAGATTCAGGCAAGATTTAGGAGATTAGTTTCAGATATATTCATGATCATTCTCTATTTGTCAGATCTATAATACCTTAAGTACTTAAGAAAGACTAAGGATCTTTTACTAGTATATGGAGAAAGTTACCTTAGGGTTGAGGGCTATATAGACTTGAGTTTCCAATCTGATGTCGATGATAGCAAGTCTAATTCAAGGTATGTGTTCATATTGAATGAAGGAGCAGTATGCTAGAAGAGTTCCAAGTAAGATACTACTACTAACGACCATAGAGGCAGAGTACATTACTGCGATAGAAGCAATATAGGAGGGAGTCTAGATGAAGAAGTTCATCATGGATTTGGAGTCATGCCAAACAGTGAGAAGTCGATTCCCTTATATTGTGACAATAATGGGGTAATTGCTCAAGCAAAGAAACTCATGTCTTATCAGAAGCCTAAGCACGTTCTAAGGAGGTTCCACTTAATTAGAGAAATTGTGGCCTGAGGAGATATAATAGTAGAAAGAGTTCCACTCGAAGATAATATTGTAGATCCACTAACGAAGTCATTGTCTCATATTGTCTTTGAGTATCATAGGGGTTTGATATGAATCAAACACATAAGTGATTAGCTTTAGGTCAACTGGGAGATTGCTAGTCATAGGTGTCCTACAAGTTAATCACATGAGTGATGGCACATATGACATGATTCCTTTCCTTTTTTGCTTATTATTTATTTGATATTTTCTCACTCTATATTACCAGTTACATATATTGTTATGTCCATGGATCTATGCAATGAGAATCAGATCGTGATAAGATCACGAAAATAAAACCGATTCGCCTTTAAACCCAAACTCTAAATAATTTCGGTCATATGTTACTCGAGAGAGATATCGAGATAACCAGATAGACTGGTGTACTGCTCGTGATGGAGGTAGTTGGTCTCATAATTGCTCGTGAGGGGACATTAGGGATGTAATGCAGGTGCTCATTAGAGAATAAGTTCATTGATTGATCCACTCACAGAATACTAGATGGTTGATGATACCTTATTGTCATATAACGATTTCATCATCCTAGTGGTGTATCTGGTCCTTAGACTAGAGATACCAAGGATGTCTTGTATGAGTACTCCACTCTTTATATTGGACTTATAGATTTAGAAGTTCCAAATCTAACATAATCGGTCATCGAAAGTGACAGCTAACCTTATGAGGGCTATTGAGTATCGATAGAGGATTATCATCTCTCGGTGTCATGAGAGAAATATCTCAAATATTCTTACTCAAGCAAATTCTTGGCTAGGGTCATTCGGATTGAGAGAGAAAGAGTTCTCTGGGAGAATTTGATTAGAGCGAAACTCGAGTACATACCATATGGGCTTGACAGCATCATCCCTGATATATAGTCTATGAGATATTAGATGGATGAGGGACTATAGATAGGTCCAATGTATTAGATTCTCTGGTATCATCTAGGGACTATGGTGTAGTGGCCTAGTATGTATACAATCGATGAGTCAAGTGAATTATTTTAGAGATAGTGTTTTATTGAGCCAAAAAAAGTTTTGACAAGTATGACTCATAGCTAACTTGATATTGGGCCTAAAGGGTCACATATATATGGTAGGTATTACGACGAATAGAGATTTAGATATGAGATATATATTGGAGCCTCTATCTTATTGGATACCCAATAAGCTCCTAAATTATTGGATCCTATAGATGAGATCCAATAAAAGCCAATAAGAGATTATTGGATAGAGATGCACTAATCTAAGAGGCTTGGATAGTTGAATAGAGATCCAGTACCCAATAAGACATTAACCATTAGGGTTAAGTTGATAGGGGGGCCTCTATAAATAGGAGGAAAACTGTTGGGAAATCTTGGGGGCGACATCATATATGCAGCGGAAGAACAAGAAAACAAAATCCCCAATTCCCAAAAAGATGTTCGTCGTCGTGCAAAGATTGGTGCACAAAATCCGCGAAACTTAAAACTACGTATAGAGTAGATTATGTTACCTAGGGAGATCATATATCCATGTTTCCTTGCAGATCCTTAGGAGAGGGTGAAGGAGGTCAAGCGTCCTCCTCTCTAGCAGTGATCCACACAGTAGGGCTGCGACGACGCTCCTCAAAACTCCAGGCCTACTCTAAGATGGAGAGGGGGAGGAGAATAGGAGAGGCAAGCAAAGGCTCTAGCCTATGAGGCTCTGAATCCCTCCTATTTATAGAGGTCCCCTATCAAACCCTAATGGGTCCTCCCCTAGTGGGTATTGGATCTACATCCAATAAGACAAGGGCTCCGTCGGATATCTCATATCCGAACCTCTACTCATCGCAATGCCTACCATATGTGTGTGACCCTCTAGGCCCAATATCTTGCTGACCGTGAGTCATACCTGTCAGAACTCCTTCTAACTCAATGAATTATTATCTCTGTAATAATTCACTTGACTCATCGACTACGGACGTACCAGGCCACTACGCCGTAGTCCCCAAACGATACAGGGGAATCCAATCCATTGGACTTGTCTGTCCTCAGTTACCATGTACCTATAATCCATCATCCCTCTAATATCTTAGAGACCGTATATCGAGCATGGTGCTGTCAGACCCATACAATTTCTACTCGAGTCTCGCGCTAATCGGATTCTCTTAGAGAACTCTTTCTCTCTCAACCCGAATGACCCTAGCCAGGGATTTGTCTGAGCAAGAACACATGGGATATTCCTCTCATGACGCCGAGAGTGGATGATCCTCTATCGACACTCAATAGCCCTCGTAAGGTCGACTACCACTCCCAATGACTAGCTGTACTATATCTGGGACAGCCAAACCAATAAGTCTGGTATCAAAGAGTGGAGCACTCATATAGGACATCCTTGGTGTCTCAAGTCTAAGGACCAGATACACCACTAGGACTACGGAATCGCTGTCTAACAATAAGGTATCATCAACCATCCAGCATTCTGTAAGCGAATCAATCAGTGAACTCGTTCTCCAATGAGCACCTGTACTGTATCCCTAGTGTCCCTACACGAGCAGCTATGAGACCAGCTGCATCCATCATATGGATGGGTATATAGCACACCAGCATGTCCGGTTATCACGATGTCCCTCTCGAGTCACCTATGATCGGGATTATTTAGGATATCTATTTAAAGGTGAATTGATCTCATTATCGTGATCTCATCACGATCCGATTCCCATTGCACAAATCTAAGGACATCACAATATATATATGCACATATACAATAGTTATAAAGTGATATACGCCAAAATATAATAAGCAAAAAGATTCTGTATCAAGTCACACGTGCAATCACTCACGTGATTGGCTTGCTGGGCAACTATAACTAGCAATCTCCTGCTTGACCTAAAGCCAATCACCTATGTGTCTGATCCCCATCAGACCCCTGTGATGCTCAAAGACAAAATGAGACAACGGCTTTGTCAGTGGATCTGCAATGTTATCTTCGGATGGAACTTTTTCCACTGCTACATCTCCTCGGGTTACGATCTCTCTGATAAGCTGGAACCTCCTCATAACACTTCTAATGAGACCCGGGTTCCCTTATTTGAGTAATCGCCCCATAGTTGTCGCAATATAATGAAGTCGACTTCTCGCTATCCGGAACGACTCCCAAATCTGTGATAAACATCTTCAACTAGACTCCCTCCTTTGCTGCATCTGATGCAGCAATATACTTCGCTTCTGTGGTCGAGTCAGCATTAGTATCTTGCTTGGAACTCTTCCAGCACACTGCTCCTCCATTTAAGGTGTACACATACCCTGAATTTGACTTGCTATCATCGACATCAGTCTGAAAACTTGAGTCTGTGTAGCCTTCAACCTTAAGGCTACTACCTTCATATACTAGTAAAAGATCCTTAGTCCTTCTCAAGTACTTAAGGATACACTTTACTATTTTCCAGTGCTCCAAGCCTGGATCCGCCTAATACCTGCTCGTGACACTCAGAGCATGCGCTATATTAGGCCTAGTATATAGCATGGCATACATAATAGACCCTATTGCTGAGGCATAAGGTATCATATCCATGTTCGCCCTTTCTTGAAATTTTTCATGCCAAACCTTTTGACAATGGTTTCTATGTACCTGGACTGGGACAAGCCAAGCATCCTTTTGGATGTATCTCTATATATTCAAATCCCCAAGATATAGGATGCTTCCCCTAAGTCCTTCATGGAGAAGTGTCTAGATAACCAAGCCTTTACTATGGATAGCATTCCTACGTCATTCCCAATGATCAGGATGTCATCCACATATAATACCAAAAAGGTGATAGCACTCCCACTTACCTTCTTGTACACACAAGGCTCATCTTTGTTCTTAACGAAGTCATAAGATCTGATTGCCTCAACAATCTTATGTTCCAACTTCAGGAAGCTTGCTTTAGTCCATAAATGGATCTAAGCAACCTACACACCTTATCTGGGCAGTTCTTGGACATGAATCCCTCAGGTTGCATCATATACACCTCCTCCTCGAGGTTTCCATTGAGGAATGCGGTTTTTACAACCATCTGTCAGATCTCATAATTATAGTGTGCTGCAATAGCCAATAGAATTCTAATGGATTTTAGCATTGCTACGGGTGAGAAGGTTTCGTCGTAGTCAACACCTTGCCTTTGACGATACCCCTTAACCACTAGTCTTGCTTTATAGATCTCTACCTTTCCATCTACTCCGATCTTTTTCTTAAAGATCCACTTGCAACCGATGGGTACAATACCTTCGGGCGCATCAACCAAGTTCCAAACCTTATTGGAGTACATAGAATCCATCTTAGAATTCATGGCTTCTTGCCACTTCCCAGAGTCTATACTCATAATAGCCTCCTCGTAGGTCTGAGGATCAATATCCTCAACATCCTCTCCTCTAATATGTCCCACATATCTCTTAGGAGGATGAGATACTCTATCAGACCTACGTAAAGTTGAAACTTGTGTATTAGGTACCTGAACAGACTCGGGCTGTAGAGTGGTGCTTGAGCTTGGTTCTCTAACCTCGCTCAACTCTATCATTCTCCCACTGTCTCCGCCAAAAATGTGTTCCTTCTCAAGGAACACTGCTCTCTTAGCTACAAAGACATTTTGGTCTTCGAGATGATAGAAATAATACCCACAAGTTTCCTTGGAGTATCCCACAAATTTGCATCACTCTGTCCTTGATTCTAACTTATCGGGGTTGTGTCTTTTAACGTGGGCAGGGCAGCCCAAATCTTAACAACCTTAAGATCAAGCTTTTTCCCTTTCCATATCTCATATGGTGTAGACACTACCGACGTAGTTGGAACTCTATTCAGAAGGTAAGCTACGGTCTCTAGGGCATGTCCCCAGAATGAGATGGGTAGGTCAGCAAAACTCATCATGGACCGTACCATGTCTAATAACGTACGATTTCTCCTTTCAGAGACACCATTGAGCTGAGGTGTATAAGGAGGTGTCCATTGGGATAATATCCCATGGTCCTTGAGGAACTGAGTAAACTATGTACTTAAGTACTCATCTCCTCGATCTGATCGAAGAGTTTTGATACTCTTTCCAGTCTGGTTCTCCATCTCATTCTTATACTCTCTGAATTTCTCAAAGGCCTCGGACTTGTACTTCATTAAGTACACATATCCATACCTTGAGAAATCATCAGTAAAGGTAATGAAGTAGAAGTAACCACCAATGGCATGAGTTGACATGGGTCCACATACATCACTATGTATGAGTTCCAACAGCTCAGTGACTCTCTCTCCAGTTCCACTAAATGGAAAGTTGGTCAGTTTTCCACGAAGGCAAGGCTCGCAAGTTGCATATGACACATAGTCGAATGGATCTAGATATCCATCATTTAGTAACTTTTGAATCATTCTCTCATGTATATGACCTAGCCTATAATGCCATAGGTATGCACTGTTCACCTCATCTCGTTTCCTCTTAGACACTTTAAATTCATGATATGTGGAGTAGTGTCTAACATAAATAAACCATTATGCAATGTTATTTTCGTGATGATCTTATCATCTAATAATATCGAACAACCATTGTTCTCAAAAACAAAGTTATATCCACTAATTGTTAAACATGAAATGGAGATAATATTTTTGATAATAGAAGGAACAAAATAACATGTATCTAATGCAATAAAAGCTCCACTAGGTAGATGTTGGGCGACCTCGCCAACAGCTACTACAGCAACTTTTGCTCCATTACCCATCTTGAGGTCCATCTCGCCTCTCTCTAGTCTCCTAGGCCTTGCCAGAACCTGCAACGAATTGCATATATGATAAGCACTACCGGTATCCAATACCCATGTATTATCATAAGAGTCAGACAAATGGAGACTGATCATGAATGTATCTGAAGCTTCATCAAGCTTTTGTTTCGCCCTTTCTGCAAGGTGCTCTTTGCAGTTCCTCTTCCAGTGCCCATCTTTACCATAGTGGAAGCATTGGCCTTTGTCCTTTGTTGGGTCTTTCTTAGCAACCTTTGCTTTACCCGGTTTGCCCTTGCCCTTTCCCTTCTTAAGGGACCTTTCTGCTTTCCTTTTCTTTCTGGTCTCACCAGTGTAGAGAACTAGCTTCTCTTTCTTAATAGTACTCTCTGCCTCCCTTAACATATTTAGGAGCTCTGGGAGAGGCACCTCAAGCTTGTTCATATTAAAATTCATTATGAACTGTGAAAAGGAATCTGGTAGGGACTGAAGCACAATGTCCACACACAAGTTATCCTCTAGGACCATTCCTAGACCTGTGAGTTTCTCTATCCACTCAATCATCTTTAGGACATAATTCTGAACCGGTGTCCCCTCAGTCATCCTAGCACGGAAGAGGCTTTTGGATATCTCATATCACTAAGTCCTTCCCTATTCCTCAAACAATTTATGGACATGTAGGAGAATGGATCTGGCATCCATCTTTTCATGTTGTCTCTGTAACTCAGGAGTCAAAGAGCCCAACATATAGCACTGAGCAAGAGTGGAGTCATCAATGTACTTCACGCAGCAAGCGATATCATCCTCGCTTGTCCCTTCTTCGGGCGCAGGCATCACTGTATCAAGGACGTATACGATTTTCTCCACCATGAGAACAATTCTCAAGTTACGGAGCCAATCCGTATAATTTGGACCAGTGAGGCGGTTGACATCAAGTATGCCACGTAAGGGATTCGAAAACGACATTTTCTGAAAATAAAGATATAGCAAAAATGAAAAACATGCATATTTTGCAAGAAATAAACTATCAAGATATGGACTTCTATCTTAATATGCTCCCACTATTTTACTAACGAGTCACGCGACACCCTCAACACATGAAACGGAAGTCTCCGACAGACTTCTAGTGGGGATCAGGATCCAATCAGCGTCTTAGTGTAACCTCGAGGGACTCGACCAATCACACTAAGCCTAAAAGGTAGGCAACTCTTACCGATCACAACTCCTTGTGATTCCCGTCCTGTTCGGCCTCCGAATCACCATGGCCTCGAGGGACTCGACCAACCATGATGCTCGGTTAAGTCAACACCTTCGTTACAAGATGAGTCTGATTTGATGATATACCCTCGAGGGACTCGACCAAGCATACCATGCCCTCATGTCACCGGTAACATCTCTATGTCATAAGCAAGATAACGAATCGTGATATAGGTGAGTCTCGAGGGACTCGACCAACTCAACCTACACCGGGAATCGGTTCCTACTTATAACGATGGAAGGCCACGTGGGTCAATCTAATTGCCTCACGTTTACCGATTTAATATTATCGAGAGAGATGTTTCTATGATTTGGTCTCCTAATATGACATGTCACACATATACATATTTAATATATATCTACATCGCATGCAAATATATATACATATCTAGTATGTGTAAAAGCAATCACACCATATGATCATGAACCACAACCTAATGTGATTAGGCCCGAGCCAGTAGGCATAATCACTCACATCAAGATCTATATGTGCAACGATGCATCTCCATGCCCTGTGATCGTCCATCTCGTCCTCGTCGGTTCCGTCAACATCTTGATGCATCTTCATGCATCGCGATCATCCGTCTCGTGGGTCCCGCTATCGCATCCACGCTCCCGCTGCGCCTCCTCATGTGATTACAACTTAATCATAGGCACGCAGGCCTGACAATAAATGAAAAATATAATGGAGGCTCGCAGACCTCAATAATATTAATTACAAGTACAGACATCACACGGTTCATGATCATCCGTCCAAACATCATACATCACATGTATAAATAATCATCATCATGTAGGACTACTAGATAATAATAAAAATAACAATCAACTAAACTTTTTAATTAATTAATATTTTCTGAAATCAGGGACATGTAGGAAATTTCTCAATTCCTAAGGGTATTTTCGTAATTTGGACAAAAATAGAAACTGGAATTTCTCAAATTCACAGGGACAAAACTGTCTTTTTGTCCAAAACCCAAATTCCCTCTTACTGCTACCACCGCTGCCACCCTGCTGGCGGCGGCCTGTGCGGCGGGGCGAGGGCGCTACCCTCGCCTACAAGCGACACGCCCGCTGGCGGCGCTGCCGCTGCAGGTTGGCGCCTCCGCATGCGCCACCGCCTCCGCGGGCGGTTCTGCCGGCGGGGCAACGCCCGCAGGCGGTGTTGTCCCGCCGGGCGACCGCCCCTGTGGGGGGGGATTTCGCCCGCGGGAGCAACGGCGGCAAGCGCTGCTGCCCTGTGGCGCCTCACCCCGCGGGAGAAGCAGTCGCAGGCGCCTCTGCCCGCGGGCTGCCAGCCCCGCCGGACGCAAGCCTGCTGCAAGCAAGCTGCCGGCCGGCTGTTGCAGACGCAGTCCCTGTGCTGCCTGCCTTCGGTTGCGCTGCATGTACGTAGATCGAGGGCAGCAACTGTTGCTGCCCTTCCTTATTTTTGCGTCAACGATTTTGACGTCAAAATTCTTCCTAAACACAACACACGTAGTTCAAAACCAATCATTCGCACGAACAACCTGGCTCTGATACCACTGTTGGGAAATCTTGGGGGCGACATCATATGCGCAGCGGAAGAATAAGAAAACAAAATCCCCGATTCCCAAAGAGATGTTCGTCGTCGTGCGAAGATTGGTGTGCAAAATCCGCGAAACTTAAAACTGCGTATAGAGTAGATTGTGTTACCTAGGGAGATCGTATATCCCTGTTTCCTTGCAGATCCTTCGGAGAGGGTGAAGGAGGTCAAGCGTCCTCCTCTCTAGCGGTGATCCACACAGCAGGGCTGCGACAACGCTCCTCAAAACTCCAGGCCTACTCTAAGGTGGAGAGGGGGAGGAGAATAGGAGAGGCAAGCAAAGGCTCTAGCCTGTGAGGCTTTGAATCCCTCCTATTTATAGAGGTCCCCTGTCAAACCCTAATGGGTCCTCCCCTAGTGGGTATTGGATCTGCATCCAATAAGACAAGGGCTCAGTCGGATATCTCATATCCGAACCTCTACTCATCGCAATGCCTACCATATGTGTGTGACCCTCTAGGCCCAATATCGAGCTGGCCGTGAGTCATACCCGTCAGAACTCCTTCTAACTCAGTGAATTATTATCTCTGTAATAATTCACTTGACTCATCGACTACGGACGTACCAGGCCACTACGCCGTAGTCCCCAAACGGTACAGGGGAATCCAATCCATTGGACCTGTCTGTCATTAGTTACCATGTACCTATAGTCCCCCATCCCTCTAATATCCTAGAGACCGTATATCGAGCATGGTGCTGTCAGACCCATACGGTTTCTACTCGAGTCTCGCTCTAATCGGATTCTCCCAGAGAACTCTTTCTCTCTCAACCCGAATGACCCTGGCTAGGGATTTGTCTGAGCAAGAACATATGGGATATTCTTCTCATGACGTCGAGAGTGGATGATCCTCTATCGACACTCAATAGCCCTCGTAAGGTCGACTACCACTCCCAATGACCAACTGTACTAGATCTGGGAAAACTAAACCTATAAGTATGGTATTAAAGAGTGGAGCACTCATACAGAACATCCTTGGTGTCTCAAGTCAAAGGACCAGATACACCACTAGGACTACGAATCGCTGTCTAACAATAAGGCATCATCAACTATCCAGCATTCCGTAAGCGGATCAATCAGTGAACTCATTCTCCAATGAGCACCTGTATTGTATCCCTAGTGTCCCTACACGAGCAGCTATGAGACCAGCTTCATCCATCATATGGACGGGTATACAGCACACTAGTCTGTCCGGTTATCACGATGTCCCTCTCGAGTAACCTATGACCGGGATTATTTAGGATATGTGTTTAAAGGTGAATCGATCTCATTATCGTGGTCTCATCATGATCCGATTCCCATTGCACAAATCGAAGGACATCACAATATATATATGCACATATACAATAGTTATAAAGTGATATACGCCAAAATATAATAAGCAAAAAGATTCTGTATCAAGTCACATGTGCCATCACTCACGTGATTGGCTTGCTGGGCACTTATGACTAGCAAAAACAAAGGGCCATAGGCGAGACCCCTTTTGGCTGCCATCTCCTATTTTCCTCTCCCCCTCTCCTCTTCAGCCAACAGCCCCTATTTGGAGTTTGCGGACGGTAAGAAGAGGCGACCCCTTCTTTATCGTGTGGTGCGCATGGAAAGTAAGATTATGCAGCGATTTGAGGAGTGTCTTCGCAGCCTATATCATGTGGATCATCGTTAGCGAAGAGAATAGTTGACCTCCTTTATCCTCTCTCACGGATCGGTAAGTTTTCAGGGATATATGATCTCCCTAGGCAACATATCTCTCTTATATGTGTAGTTTTCGGTTTTGTAGGTTTTTGCGCACCAATCTTCGCACGAAAATGAAACCTTATTTTTCTATGGGAAATTCTAGGATTTTGTTTTCTATTCTTTCACTACGTATATGATGCTACCTTAGATTTCCCAATACACTAGTCATTGGATGAAGAGGGTTTTTTTAGAAGACTGCAATAACTACTACATCGAGAGGCCGACCCATTGCTTAGACTATCAAGAAGTGGAGACCCTACATACTCGATCAATGAGTCATGATGTGCCATAAATATCCTATGACTGAAGTGCTGAAAGAAAAGCTCCTAGAGTTTGATACTATTCAACCTTGAGGACAAAGTTAATTTGAAGGGAGAGAAATTATTAGGATCCCCTTTTATTTTCTGAGCTTTGAATAATATTTTATTGAGTTTGTCTAGTTTAGTAAGAGTCAGATAAGAGCTTATTTGAGATTTATTTATTTATTAGGAGTCAAAGTCTTGATGGACTTAGGGGTGGAACTCTATAAATATGGATGTATTTGTTTTTTTTCATCATCTATCAAATATTATTTCAACATTTTAGCAAAACCTAGGAGGCTGATCTCCTCGAAGTGATCAAAGAGGTCAATCCCCTCGAAATGATCATATCTTTTCTTCCTTTTTTTTCTATGATAAAATCCTAGAAATCTTATCGATTTCATAAAAAAATTGATATTTTTAGATTAAAAATAGATATACACAACTTACATTGTTTTTGAATGAGGTTATATAGAGCCCCAAAAATAGTACAACCCCATTAAAAAATGATGCAACTCAAGTTTTAAAAGAAATTTTTTGGTATCTTTAAATCCTTAGAAAACATTCTATAATTATATTCAAGTAGTTTTTGGACCATAATTTCAAACGCATAAAATGGTGCAAAATTCGTCAAAAACAAATATAAACTTTTCAGAAACATTTGAAATGATCTCAGATATACAAAATGACATGATTTTTGTCATTTTTATTGAGTCTTTTATGGTATATTCTAATTGCAAATGGGTTGAAATTTTCCAATTTCAACTAATTTTCATAAATTTTGATGAATCCTATGAACCAATTTGTATTATATACATACATACATACATACATACTATATATATATATATATATATACTTGTTATTAGTTGGGAAGAATTATGAAAGTTTGGTCCAAAAACAACTTAAATATAATTATAGAATGTTTTTAAGGTTTGAAATATACCATAAAGATTTTTAAGACTTGAGTTACATTGTTTTTAGATGATGTTATGCTGTGTTTAGGTCATATTAAAAAATAGAATAACCCCATTCAAAAATAGTATAAATTATGTGTATTTTTATCCAAAAATAATAACATTTTTAGATACATTGAAAATATCTAATGAAACCATATTTTACTATTTTTCTATCTTAAGCAATTAAAATAGATAATTTTGATTAAGTCAGCTTTTAAAAGTTAGATATTTTGATATTTTTGATAAATTTAAGATGAAATTAGAAGGTTGCAATTATGCCATTATTTTATCATAATTTTATTATTTTTATAATATTTGTATTGATAATTTTATTGTTAAAACACTATATATTAATATTATTTATTTCGAACCAATTCAAGTTTGGGTCAATTAAATACCATGTTATGATTTAATGTAATAAATTTGAAAAGAGAGAGAGAGAGAGAGAGAGAGAGAGAGAGGAGGAAAAGACATAAGAGTCGTTGAGGATTTGATTACCTTTATTATTTTGAAAATTAGGACTCTTTGTGAGAAAAAAATAAAAACAGGGATGTTTTGTAAAATTTTTTTAAAGAATTTATTCTTAAAATTTAAAATTTAGTATAAAATATAAATTTAGCATCTCAGCCATTCTTTCTAGGTGGAAATTGGTAACCAATGCATCTCCAAAGACACCCAGCTCAGAAAAAAAAAAAAAAATTAACGCAAATCCGTTACTTAACCGCACAAAACAAAGTATTAAAAAAGAAAAAAAAAAGAAAAAAAAGGGCCACCGCCACTCTTGTCGGAATCCAACCAGAGATACTCTTTCCCTAGGGTTTCCATGACTCTTGTCTTTCCCGTTTTCTCTACCCTCAACACCATCAGAGTTGGAGATCCAAACTATCCGTTACTCTAACCAAAAGTATGTCCTTTCTCTGAGAGAAAAAAACAGATCAAGTAGTTCGATTGATATCTTTTCTCTGTTTTAGCTGATGGCCAAGACCAAGCCGGGTAAGAAGGACCTCGACTCCTACACCATCAAAAGTACCAACAAGGTCGTCAAAGGTATTATGTCAATTTGTTTGCGAATGGCGTCCTTCTTGGATCTATTTCTCTGTTTTGGCTGCGATTTTTGTGTTCGTGATGGGGTTGTAGTGGGGGACTGTGTGTTGATGCGGCCTGCGGAATCGGGGAAGCCACCGTACGTTGCGCGGGTGGAGAAGATCGAGGCTGATCACCGCAACAATGTGAGGGTGCGTGTCCGGTGGTACTACCGCCCTGAGGAGTCTATCGGTGGCCGCCGGCAGTTCCATGGTGCGAAGGAGCTCTTTCTCTCCGATCACTATGATGTGCAGAGCGCTCACACCATCGAGGGCAAGTGCATTGTCCATTCCTTCAAAAACTATACCAAGCTGGAGAATGTTGGTGCCGAGGACTACTTCTGCCGCTTTGAGTACAAAGCGGCCACCGGGGCGTTCACCCCTGACCGCATCGCCGTGTAGGCTCTGCCTGCTTTGGATCTGTTTTCTTCCTTTTCTCGATCTTAGCTTTCTCCTAATTGTATGTATATCTGTTAAAGTGCTATTTTGCATTACAGGTACTGCAAATGTGAGATGCCTTACAACCCTGACGATCTCATGGTCCAATGTGAGGGATGCAAGGATTGGCAAGTGACTTCAGCTAACCTTTCAAACTCTGCTCTTTTTTGTTTTTCTTCGACTGTTCCATGCTTACTTGGAATTTTTCTTTTGACTCTTTTCTATCTACTCATGAAATTTTATAGATATGCTAGTTGCTGCTTACCAGTACTATTCTGTTCCTTCAAGCAAGGGGAGAACTACAGAAATATCAAGATTTTGTCATTCGTTTTCAGTTGACTTTCCCTACTTCAAGTTTGTGTGGCTGGTTCTTTTCATTGTGCTGCTTTTGTGATCGCCTTAAATCAAGGATGCCAATTTCAATGTGGAACTGTGGCGCACCAGCTGATCTTGCTCAACTAGGTTGGTTTAACCAATTTTGGCCTAGGAAGAGGGTGGGGTCGGGGCTAATATTCAAAGGCTGGGTTGGGTTGTGGTGGGTACAGTATCACTTAAAATGTGTGAGTCGGGGGTGATACCATATTTTTCTTAAAATGGATTGGGATTGAGGGGGAATTCAGGAATTTTTGAGTGATAGGGTGGAGGTGGGTTGAGTGAAACCCACAACTCACCTTTGCCCTATGTCATTGCCATCCCTACTATGAGTACCTAAACTGCTCAAATTACAAGATGATCTCTCTTAATATATCCTGATTAGTTTTTCTTCCTCACTTGCAACAATATTTCACCCTGTATAGTTGTATGAATTTGGATAGTAGTTGTTATTAGCCTTGAGCTTTTACCTTCTTGCATTAGGAGAAAGACAATGCTTTGTTTAGAGTTCCACATTAATTCTCCATAATATCTCCTTATTTCAATTTGACATAGTTAGAGTGTTAAGTGCATCACTATCATCTTAACTTCATAGAAAACCTGGACATCTATGGATATTTTATCAAGTATATCATCTACTATGCCATAGTAATAGTTAAAAGCATTGTTCATTGAGTAAAGTTAGGTAGTTAAAAGTGGAGACAAACATCATTAGTTATGTGATCTATAAACAAGATGGCCAAATGAGGTGAGATCTATAAATAGTGTAGCTAGATGAGGTGAGTCAATGATGATTATTGTTGTGAAGAGGGTAGGAGATAAAAGATCTAGAATGATATAAATGATAAAATGCTCTTGATTCAACTAGAAGATCCTCTAATTGTTCATGAATTATATGCCTTTATGTGTCCTTACGAGTGGTGGAGATTTTGTTGATGTGTCGAAAGGTTGCATGCATTGATTCATTAGAGCATTGATTAAGTCATCGTAGCTTTGGTTGAGTCATGGACCTGAATATACCCATATTGGCTTTGATTGGATTGTGTTGGGCCCTTACTAGGTTGATACATGCTTTAGTAGTGGCATCGCCCAAGTAAAGCGGTGGCATTGCCTAATGTTGGCGGTGGTACTATCTAGGTCATGGTGGTGAGCACTGAGCAATTCTTGATACTGAGATAATGAGGAATGAAATTTGAAAGGCTAATAGTTGTATTTGCTGGAATAAGTGTTTTGGATTGAAAAGAAATAATTCAAGATAATACTTTCATAAAATCGATAAATAGCTCATCACCAAATTTAAAATTACAAAGGGATACAGAAAATTCACCATCCCAAGGATATTAAACAAGGATATAGAATTGAAAATAAATAACTCAGCACTTAAGGAAATGTCCAAGAGATACAGAGACGAAACCCACCACTCTTTAGTAAATAAACCAAAGAGATACAGAGTTAAAAGAGAACTCAAAGAGGTTCTACAAATACAGTCAGATTCTAAAATTGTTTCTAACTTTAAAACACCAAAATAAGTATTAGTGCATGAAATAACCTTTCATGCATAGGGAACTACGAAATGTATTGTTTTGCAATTGATAACTAAGTCCTTTAATGCATTCCTTAGTCATGAAGAAAAGTTGAATTAGCTCTCTCTTTAAATTTGCTCACTAGCTGGAAGTTAAGAGTCTGAGTTTTTTCAACTTATAAAGGCATGCCCCTTAACTCTTTAGTAATCAATTTAGGCTATTCAATCAAGTTGGGCCATCTACAGGTTTGGATAATGGGCTTGCAACTCATTTGGCTTATGGGATATCATATCTGAAAGGTCTAGATTAAAGGCTATAAGACAAGCATTTTAGGCTGTAGAGAATACCATAGGATCATCAAGATTTACGCGAGTTGATTGTAGGAAATTAGGCACTCTCGTGTCAATCTCCCCTGGTTGAAAAAACTTGTCCTTAAGTCCTCATTTGTTCCTTCATCATGATAAGGACTTAAATTAGCCACATTGAATGTTGGAGACACTCCATAATCTTCTGATAGCTCGATCTCATAAGCGTTATTGCCAATTCTCTTAAGCATCATAAATGGACCATTAGCCTTTGGTTTCAATTTCCTAAATTTGCCTGGTGGAAACCTCTCATTCCTTAGATAAATCTAGACTAAATCAACATAATTAAACTCCACATGCTTTCTGTATTTGTTGGTAGCTTGCATGTACCTCTCATATTGCTTCTTAGTGGTTGCTTTAACACTCTCATGCAACTTCTTTATCTTCTTAGCTCTCTCTTTAGCATCTCCACTAAATTGTTTAGTTGTAGAATGAGGAACCAAGTCTAAAGGACCAATAGGATCAGCACCATGAACAACCTCAAAAGGACTCTTACCAATGCTGTGATGCATGAAACGGTTGTAGTCAAACTCAATTGTGGAAGAATGAGATCCCATTGCTTAATGTTCTTACCAACATTGCTTCTAAGCAAGTTTCCCAAGCTTCTGTTCGTTACCTCTGTTTGCCGAAAATGCTGAAGTTACTAAAAGATAATCTAACTACAGCCCAAGCAAGGATGAAATAGCAATATGATCAACACAAAGGCAAAAGAGAATTTTCAGTAGGAGATTGGGTCTTTCTACGCCTCCAACTATACAAGCAAACATCAATCCAGATCAGAGCATCTATGAAGCTTTCACCTCGGTTCTATAGTCCCTACCAAATTATGGAGCGTATCGGAGTGGTAGCATACAGATTGGACTTACTTGCTAGCACCCGAATCCATCCAATCTTTCATGTGTCGTGTTTAAAGCTCAAGCTGGGACAAAACGAGACAGCCCAAAGCCATCTACAAAATATAACTACCCAAGGAGAACTCCAGACCCAGCCGAGTGCCATTATTGATCGACGGATCGTGACTCGGCGTCGACGACCCACTACTGAAGTGCTAATACAGTGGACGAACCTACCAGCAGAAGATGTCACTTGGGAGAACTATGACGACTTGAAGATCAAATTTCCAGAATTCATGGATCGTCAGCCTCGAGGATAAGATTGATTTGAAGAGGGTGGGTCTGTTAGGACTCTTGCTAGAAGAGTCCTAATTGAGTTTCATTAAAAGTGACATTCATGTAAAACCTACCTAGTCGACCCCTATTAAAGAGGTGAAGAGATCGGCTAGGGTTAGGATTAGTTGGGAGGTTGCTTTTTAGAGTAGGAGTCTTATTAGGAGTTGGTTAGAAGTAGGAGTCTTGAGTAGGAGTCCTATTGGGAGTTGGGGTTTAGAAGCCCTATAAATAGTCATGTATTCATCCTCTTTTGACAATCAATATATGAATCTTCTTAGCAGCCTTTGAGCAGCAACTTGGAGGAAGGAACCCCTATAGAGTTCCAAGGAGGCCGATCCCCTAAAGAGATCAACCCCAAGCTTAGAATCCGCTAGGGTTTTAACAGTTGATTCAACAGTCATTATCCATGAGATGGTGATACCGTGTAGTCTTGGGTTTGGAAGGGTTGCACTACTTGCATTTGCACCATGAGTTTGTTGGACCATTTTTGAAATATATGCACAAACAATGATATGTCTGCCATTGGTGGTTGCAAATAGTTTTAGAGCCTCTTCTGTTAACATTGATAATTATCAAATTTTGGTAACTAGGGTGGGTCAACCATGATAGTCAAAATGTGAACATTTTGCCTTGAAGTGACCAATTTTACTGACTGGCCTATCTAGTTTTTTTTGGCCTTGAAGTTTTACCTGTATTGCAAGAAATGGGGTGACGTTGCATCCATTTTGCAGCTACTTGAGTTTTACACATTACATGGTGGTATTTTAAACTAGGAAGTGAGCTTGCTTCATATTTCTTTCATGAATTTCAAGCAAGTAGCATAGATGATTGCCCTTCTTGATTAGAAGATTAGAGGAAGATAGTTGGTTAAACAAGGGAAAAAAAAAACAAATGAAGGACATTGTAAAACACGATGATTTACAGAAATCTTAATTTAGACATTGAGAGAACAAGCATTGTTAATCAAACAACATGATAATCTACAAAAATCTTAATTTAGACAATGGGAGAACAAGCATTGTTAATCAAATGCGTATCAATTCCGATGAGGGGGAGAGGCCTTGGCTGCATATTAACTGTTTTGAGTTGGGTGAGAAGTTGATCCATGAGTCTCTAGTGCTGGGTGGCTCTAAGAACGTTAAGATTTCAATAATTTGATAATGGTGGATGTAGGCTATTTGGGGGGAAGAGAGGAAAGAAAGGTAGAGCGATAAATCTTAGATTTGTTCCAAGTCTTCTGGACTCACATCTAGCAGAAAATTATGGCCCTTATAGTGAAAAAATGATGTTTCATTTGTTCAATAACTTAAGATCTCATTTCAATCGTTTTGCCCCTTTCTGTAGGCTCCAAGTATAAGAAGAAAGGAAAAATAATAATAAGAATACAAAAAAATCATGCCAAGTCTAATCAATAATTTATGTTTTCGTTCATTAGAGAAGATAAGTATTTGTCTTGGAAAATAATTTTTTATAGCCTTTCATTTTCGGTTAGATATTCCTATCTCTCCTTTTTCTTTGTTTATTTTCCTTTGCTTTTTTCTTGATTAAGTTGGGAAATAGAGGTAGAAATGTAAGAGATGTTCCCATGTGGCAATCTTTAAGTATTCCACAGGATTTCTCTATGATATTAAAATTATTTTAAAGGTGAAAAATAAAAACTAAAATTTGAACATGTTAGTAGAATATGAACCCGAGTTCATCATGGATCCAAAGGGATTCCAGTTGACCTTTCTTCTTTTCATGCCTAGTATGAACCTAGAAAGTCTCAATTTCCAACACCTATCATTATAACAGTACATTTTAAAGCTAAAAACACGTTCAATATCTTTGGCACAGAAGTTAGTATTGTATAATCTTTTTAATGCATCTATATACTACAATATCGACATATTTAATACTTTTCTACTCCTAGCCAGTTATTTAAAAAACGCTATGTCACGAACGGTCGTCGCGCACCCGCAACAACTTCGTACAACGAATCGTTCGTCGCCCTCATCTACATGTACAGTTGCTTGGCAGCTTGTTTTGTCTTGGTTTTGAGTCCTTTTGCTTGTAAAAATGTAAGTTCGAACAAGTTGCAGCGCTATAATGCGACCGCTCACCGAACCAAGCAAAACAGCCCCAAAACGGCTCCGTTTTCGCGTGCCACGGGTTGATTTCTGCAGCCCACTGCCGTAGCCAAAACGTCAACCATCTCAGCCCTTTGGAACCACCCGGGTGGCACAGGGCTGGATGGGGCTTCGGTATAGTGTCGGGTGTTGAACAATCTTTCGCAAGTTCGCACGTTACCTTGACGGGAACTTGTTGTCGCGCCCGGCACTCGGTGAATAGCTGTTTGTGGACTTGCAGCTGTTCGTTCAACCTTCTAAATTCCTTGTTTCCCCCTCCCTCTTTTCTCTTGTGCACGCAATGTGCTCGCTGAATTGCTTGTAAAGCTTCCCTTTCTCGCGAGACGTCGGGACTTGTCAGTCGCTTGTTCTTCGAACTAATCAACTTTCTCTTTTTACAGGTCCTTCGGGACCTGCGAGAGGTTGCAAGTGGGCTGATCTTTGCGGACGCAAATCGCAAGGGCGAAGCGCGACTTAGGCAATGCAAGCTAAGTTCGCGCCTTTGCCGCAAGGGTGCCTCGCTGTCACGGCCTTAGCTGGAATTGCCCAAGGCGTGAGGCACCCTTGCGACAAAGACGCGAACTTAGCTTGCGTTGCCTAAGTCGCGAGGCACCCTTACGGCAAAGACGTGAACTTAGCTTACGTTGCCTAAGTCGCGCTTCGTCCTTGCGATTTGCATCCGCAAAGATCAGCCCACTTGCAACCTCTCGCAGGTTTCGAAGGACCTGTAAAAAGAGAAAGTTGATTAGTTCGAAGAACGAGCGACGGACAAGTCCCGACTTCTCGCGAAAAGGGGAAGCTTTACAAGCAATTCAGCGAGCACCTTGCGTGCACAAGAGAAGAGAGGGAGAGGGGGAAAACAAGGACTTCAGAAGGTTGAACGAACAGCTGCAAGTCCACAAACAACTGCTCACCGGGTGCCGGGCGCGACAACCCGTCAAGGTAACGTGTGAACTTGCGAAAGATTGTTCAACTCCCGGCACTATATCGAAGCCCCATCCAGCCTTGTGCCACCCGGGTGGTTCCAAGGGGCTGAGATGGCTGACGTTTTGTGAGCGGAATTGGATTGCAGAAAACAGCCCGTGGCACACGAAAACGAAGCTGTTTTGGGCTGTTTTGGGGCTGTTTTGCTCGGTTCGGTGAGCGGTCGCTTTGTAGCGTTGCAACTTGTTCGAACTTATATTTTTACAAGCAAAAGGGCTCAAAACCAAGACAAAATATGTTGCCAAGCAGCTGTGCATGTAGTTGAGAGCGACGAACGGTTCGTTGAACGGAGTTGTTGCGGGTGCGCGACGACCGTTCGTGACATTCTCCCCCACTTAAACTGTCGATGTCCTCGTCGACCCTTGTTGGTAGTTGTTGATAATTGTTTCTTCATGTCGCAGGGCGTCTTCGGGCTCCTAACTGACTTCAGTTCGGGGAAGCTTTTGCCACTTCACCAAGCACTCGGTTTGCTCAGCTCCATTGGGTAGCTTTATCTTGTGATCCACTAAAATGGTTTCAACTCGCTTCTCGTAGGAGACTTTGGTTGGGTGTAGCCGAGTTGGAACACTTCGGGAAGCATCTTGCGGATCCAGGTGGTAGGCTTTTAGGTTGCTGGCGTGAAGAACGTTATGAATTTTGAACAACGCCGGCAGCTGCAACTTGTAGGAGACGTTGCCTACCTTGCTGATAATTGGGAAGGACCCTTCATACTTGCGCACCAATCCTTTGTGGACTTTGTTCCTAAAGAATTGGAGTGATGCTGGTTGGAGCTTTACCAACACCAAATCGCCGACCTTGAACTCTTGCGGTCGCCTTCCCAAGTCTGCCCACTTCTTCATCCTTTTTGCCGCCTTCTCCAAGTAAGCCCGCGTAATATCTGCATTTCGGTGCCACTCCTTTGCGAAGTGGTAGGCTGACGAACTACTCCCAGTATACTCGATTGCCATGGTGTGAGGAGTTGACGGTTGTTGTCCTGTAATGATCTCGAAGGGGTTCTTGTTGGACGTAGAGCTCCGCTGTAAGTTGTAGGAGAATTGGGCAATGTCCAACAACTTCACCCAATCTCACTGGTTGGCACTCACGTAGTGCCGAAGATATTGCTCCAGGAGCGAGTTTATCCTCTCGGTTTGACCATCCGTTTGGGGGTGGAGGCTTGTGGAGAAGTATAACTTGGATCCCAACAATTTGAATAGCTCGGTCCAGAATCGTCCCAGGAACCGAGCATCTCGATCACTGATGATATTGTGCGGGACTCCCCAATACTTCACCACATCCTTCATCATCAGCTTGGCCGCCTCCTCTGCTGAACAGTGTAGGGGAGCAGTAATGAAAGTTGCATACTTTGAAAATCGATCGACTACCACGAGTATCGATCCGAGTCTCCCTACTAGTGGCAAGCTTGATATGAAGTCCAAGGAAATGCTCTCCCACGGCCTTTTTGGTACGGGCAATGACTCCAAAATTCCCACCGGCTTCTGCTGCTCCGTCTTGTCTTGTTGGCAAGTGTGACATGTTCGAACATATTCCTCCACATCAGTCCCCATCTTCGGCCAGTAGAAGGCCCTCTCCACGAGAGCCAACGTTCGGTGAATACTTGGGTGTCCAGCCCAAAGGGAATCGTGACACTCTCTTAAGACTTCACTCCTCAAATTGTACACTCGAGAAACATAAACCCTATTCCCTTTTGTGTAAACGAGTCCTTCTTGGACCCAAAATCGTCGTGCCTTGCCTTCTTTGATGAGCTGCATCAGGGCAAAGTAGCATTTCTCTCTTTTCACGAACTAAGTGTTCTCCCTGAGAACCTTGAAAATTGTCCGAAGGTGCTTGACATGCTCCTCGAGTGTTTGACTGTAGATAACGATATCGTCCAAGTAGACGACCACGAACTTATCCAAATACTCCTTGAATAGCTGATTCATGAGAGTGCAGAACATGGCCGGAGCGTTGGTTAAGTCGAAAGGCATCACCAAGAACTCAAACGCTCCATACCTGGTCACACAGGTAGTCTTCGCTTCATCGCCTTCATCAATGCGCACCTGCCAATACCCCGACCTAAGGTCGAGTTTTAAGAAATACTTGGCTTTGCCCAACTGGTCGAACAAGTCCGCGATGAGCGGGTTGGGATACTTGTTCTTCACCGTCACTTTGTTGAGGGCTCGGTAATCGACGCATAGTCGGAGGCTCCCATCTTGTTTCTTCTGGAAGAGAACGGGAGCTCCGAATGGTGCTTTAGAGCTGTAGATGAGACCACCGCAGAGCAGTTCACCTAACTGCTTCCTGAGTTCTGCCAACTCTGGCGGGGGCATGCGGTAGGGTGGTCTCGCTGGAGGCTTCACTCCTGGCTCCAGCTCGATGTTGTGATCCACGCCTCTGCGTGGTGGAAGAGTCTTTGGCAATTCGGGTGGCATAACGTCATTGAACTCTTTCAAGACGTTCGCCACCACAGCAGGTTCTTGAATGACCTTCTCGTCGAGTGGCTCTAGCTTCATAGCAGCTATGAATGTTAATTCACCTTTTCGCACCCCTTTCTTCAGTTGCAATGCCGATATATGTTGGGGTTCCTTGGTTCCTCTCCGAGAGACGGGAACCACGCAGGGGTCGTCAACTCCCATCATACACAGGGAGTTTAGGAACGGCGTTGGCACCAACTTCGCCGCGTGCATGAACTCCATTCCAAGAATCACTTGGAAGTCGTCCAGTGGCACCACCATTATGTTGGTGTTCCCGCTTTATGTTCCGATCTTGATGGGAACTCCTTTCGCCAACCCGGAGATTCGCTTGGCCTCTGAGTTCACCGCCTTCATCCGACTTGGGCTCTTCTCCAAGATCAACCCAAGTCGCTTTGCTTCTCGATCGGCAATGAAGTTGTGGGTAGCACCCGTGTCCACCATTGCATCGGTCGTTTGGCCATTTAGCTTGATGTCTACGTACATCAGCTCACCACTTCTTGCGTTTTATAGCTTTGTCTTCGTGTTCTCCCCCACTTGACCACACATGGCGTTCAACAAACGCATTGCTCCCATCCGGGGTCCTTGCGACTCCTCGTTGTCGCTGCTGTATTCAGAACTGCTCGAACTAAGAGCGACAGCTTTGCCCTTGTTCGATCGGGGGGGTGGATGAAAGCTGTTAAAGCATTGAGTGCCTGTTTTTGTGGGCAATCTCTCACCATATGCGACCCTCCGCACAAGAAGCATCATCCAGGTTTCGGGGCCTTGCCTTTCGGGCTTGGCCCTTTGTGGGAACTCTTCTTCCTTTGTTCGCCCCCGAGCTCCTTCCTTCGAGAATATTTTGGAGAGCGATTGCCTAAAGATTGTTTCCTTTTTCCCGGGTCTTCGGAGGAAACAAAGTCGGTGAGCCTTTCTGCGGCAGCAATTGCCCCGATCACGTCGATGACATTCCTTCGATTTAGTTCTTGTTGAGCCCATGACTTTAAACCATCGAGGAAGCTGAACAGCTTATTCTTTTCGGACATGTCCTGAATGTCTGGCATTAGCGCAGAAAAGTACTTCACATAGTCTCAGATGTAAGTATTTTGGCGGAGTTGTCTCAACTTCCTTCTTGCGACGAGCTCGGTGTTCTCCGGTAGGAACTGAGTTCTCAACTCCCGCTTCAAGTCCTTCCATGTGTCAACTCGACACTGACCTTGTTGGATCTCCTCCCAACGGGTTCTCCACCAAAGTTTTGCATCTCCGTTCAGATACATGGTTGCTATGGAAACTTTGGTTCTTCAGAATCAAGTCTCGTAACTCGAAAGTATTGTTCCATGTCAAATAGAAAATTCTCGAGCTCTTTGGCATCTCTGGTCCCTCCATAACCATGAGGCTCCGGTGCTCTCAAGTTTTGTGGCGGCGCAACGCGGGTGTTGCTTCCTCCCGCATTTAGTGCTCTTGTGAGCATGGTCACCCTCGAAGTGAGTTCCGCCATAACTTCTTGCAAGTGTTGTACGGAGTCTTTGGTGTCATCTGACAATCGGTCGACTAGGGCCTCAACCTTATCGATCCTGGACTCTGCTTCTTCTTGCGAGCTCTCTACCCCAACAAGCCTTTGTTGGCCTTGGTAGAGTTCCTCCAAGCTCGCTTCAAGAACATCCAAGCGGGTTTCCGCCGTTGTGAGTCTCTCCTTGTGACTCTTTTTCCCGGTTGGCGCTCTAGATTGCGCCTCCTCCGCTCGCGGAGAGTAGCCAACTTCTCGCTCATCTTGTTCGCTGTCGCGTTCCTCTTGAGTGGCTCCAACAACATGAGAGCGAGTGTGCACATACAGCCCACCTGCGGTTGCTTGGGGCAAGGGTCCGGCTTGCCCCGTCTTGCTGGATTCGCCACGATGCTTTGCCATGGCGAAGTTGCGAAGTTCCTTCGCTGCTCGCTTGAAGTGCTTGCCCGCTCTGATACCACAATGTCACAGCCTTAGCTGGAATTGCCTAAGGCGTGAGGCACCATTGCGATAAAGATGCGAACTTAGCTTGCGTTGCTTAAGTCGCGAGGCACCCTTGCGGCAAAGACGCGAACTTAGCTTGCGTTGCCTAAGTCGCGCTTCGCCCTTGCGATTTACGTCCGCAAAGATCAGCCCACTTGCAACCTCTCGCAGGTCCCGAAGGACCTGTAAAAAGAGAAAGTTGATTAGTTCGAAGAACGAGCGACGGACAAGTCCCGACATCTCGCGAAAAGGGGAAGCTTTACAAGCAATTCAGTGAGCACCTTGTATGTACAAGAGAAAAGAGGGAGAGGGGGAAAACAAGGACTTTAGAAGGTTGAACGAATAGCTGCAAGTCCACAAACAGTTGCTCACCGGGTGCCGGGCGCCGAGCGCGACAACAAGTTCCCGTCAAGGTAATGTTCGAACTTGCGAAAGATTGTTCAACGCCCGACACTATACCGAAGCCCTATCCAGCCTTATGCCACCCGGGTGGTTCCAAGGGGTTGAGATGGCTGACGTTTTGTGAGCGAAAGCGGACTGTAGAAAACAACCTATGGCACACGAAAACGGAGCTATTTTGGGTTGTTTTGGGGCTGTTTTGCTCGTTTCGGTGAGCGGTCGCTTTGTAGTGCTGCAACTTGTTCGAACTTACATTTCTACAAGCAAAATGACTCAAAACCAAGACAAAACATGCTACCAAGTAGCTGTACATGTAGATGAGAGCGACGAACAGTTCGTTGAACGGAGTTGTTGTGGGTCGTGACGATCGTTCGTGACATCGCGACTTAGGCAACGCAAGCTAAGATCGCGTCTTTGCCGCAAGGGTGCCTCACGCCTTAGGCAATTCTAGCTAAGGCCGTGACATTGTGGTATCAGAGCGGGCAGGCACTTCGAGCGAGCAGCGAAGGAACTTCGCAACTTCGCCATGGCAAAGCATCGTGATGAATCAAGCAAGACGGGGCAAGCCGGACCCTTGCCCCAAGCAGCCGCAGGTGGGCTGCATATGCACACTCGCTCTCATGCTGTTGGAGCCTTTCAAGAGGAGCGTGACAGCGAACATGATGAGCAAGAAGTTGGCTACTCTCCGCGAGCGGAGGAGGCGCAATCTGGAGCGCCAACCGGGAAAAAGAGTCACAAGGAGAGACTCACAACGGCGGAAACCCGCTTGGATGTTCTTGAAGCAAGCTTGGAGGAACTCTACCATGGCCACCAAAGGCTTGTTGGGGTAGAGAGCTCGCAATAAGAAGCAGAGTCCAGGATCGACAAGGTTGAGGCCCTAGTCGACCGATTGTCAGATGACACCAAAGACTCCGTACAACATTTGCAAGAAGTTGTGGCGGAACTCACTTCGAGGGTGACCATGCTTACAAGAGCGCTAAATGCGGGAGGAAGCAACACCTGCGTTGCGCCGTCATAAAACTTGAGGGCACCCGAGCCTCATGGTTATGGGGGGGCCAGAGATACTAAAGAGCTCAAGAATTTTCTATTCGACATGAAACAATACTTTCGAGCTACGAGGCCTGATTCTGAAGAAACCAAAGTTTCTATAGCAACCATGTATTTGAATGGAGATACAAAACTTTGGTGGAGAACCCGTTGGGAGGAGATCCAACAAGGTCGGTGTCGAGTTGACACAAGGGAGGACTTGAAGCGGGAGTTGAGAGCTCAGTTCCTACCGGAGAATATCGAGTTCGTCGCAAGAAGAAAGTTGAGACAACTCCGCCAAAATACTTCCATCCGAGACTATGTGAAGCAATTTTCTGCGCTAATGCTGGACATCCAAGACATGTTCGAGAAGGATAAGTTGTTTAGCTTCCTTGATGGTTTGAAGCCATGGGCGCAACAAGAACTACATCGAAGGAATGTCGCCGATTTGGTTGGGGCAATTACTGCCGCAGAAAGGCTCACCGACTTTGTTTCCTCCGAAGACCCGGGAAGAAGGAAACAATCTTCAAGTAATCACCCCCCAAAATATTCTCGAGGGAAGGAGCTCGGGGGCGAACAAAAGAAGAAGAGTTCCTATAAAGGGTCAAGCCCGAAAGGCAAGGCCCCGAAACCTGACAGATGCTTCTTGTGCGGAGGGCCACACATGGTGAGGGAGTGCCCACAAAAATAGGCACTCAATGCTTTAACAGCTTCCATTCACCCCCCCAAATTGGACAAGGGCAAGGCTGTCGCTCTTGGTTCGAGTAGTTCTGAAGCCAGCAGCGACGATGAGGAGTCGCAAGGACCCCGGATGGGAGCGATGCGTTTGTTGAATGCCATGCGGGGTCAAGTGGGGGAGAACATAAAGACAAGGCTACAAAAAGCAGGAAGTGGTGAGCTGATGTATGTAGACATCAAGCTTAATGGCCAAACGACCCGTGCAATGGTGGACACGGGCGCTACCCACAACTTTATTGCCGATCGAGAAGCAAAGCGACTTGGGTTGATCTTGGAGAAAAGCCTAAGTCGAATGAAGGCGGTGAACTCGGAGGCCAAGCGAATCTCCGGGTTGGCGAAGGGAGTTCTCATCAAGATTGGAACATGGAGCGGGAACACCAACATGATGGCGGTGCCACTGGACGACTTCTAAGTGATTCTTGGAATGGAGTTCATGCACGCGGCGAAGTTGGTGCCAATGCCGTTCCTAAACTCCCTGTGTATGATGGGAGTTGACGACCCCTATGTGGTTCCCATCTCTCGGAGAGGAACCAAGGAACCCCAACATATATCGGTATTGCAACTGAAGAAAGGGGTGCGAAAAGGTGAATTAACATTCGTGGCTGCTATGAAGCTAGAGCCACTCGACAAGAAGGCCATTCAAGAACCTGCTGCGGTGGCGAACGTCTTGAAAGAGTTCAATGACGTTATGCCACCCGAATTGCCAAAGACTCTTCCACCACGCAGAGTCGTGGATCACAACATCGAGCTGGAGCCAGGAGTGAAGCCTCCAGCGAGACCACCCTACCGCATGCCACCGCCAGAGTTGGCAGAACTCAGGAAGCAGTTAGGTGAACTGCTCTGCGGTGGTCTCATCTACAGCTCTAAAGCACCATTCGGAGCTCCCGTTCTCTTCCAGAAGAAACAAGATGGGAGCCTCCGACTATGCGTCGATTACCGAGCCCTCAACAAAGTGACGGTGAAGAACAAGTATCCCAACCCGCTCATCGCGGACTTGTTCGACCAGTTGGACAAAGCCAAGTATTTCTTAAAACTCGACCTTAGGTCGGGGTATTGGCAGGTGCGCATTGATGAAGGCGATGAAGCGAAGACTACCTGTGTGACCAGGTATGGAGCGTTTGAGTTCTTGGTGATGCCTTTCGGCTTAACCAATGCTCCGGCCACGTTCTGCACTTTCATGAATCAGCTATTAATGGAGTTTTTGGATAAGTTCGTGGTCGTCTACTTGGACGATATCATCGTCTACAGTCAAACGCTCGAGGAGCATGTCAAGCACCTTCGAACAATTTTCAAGGTTCTCAAGGAGAACACTTTGTTCGTGAAAAGGGAGAAATGCTACTTTGCCCAAACAGAGATTTTATTCTTGGGGCATCGAATCGGTGATGGCTCCATTCGGATGGACAAATCAAAAGTGCAAGCAGTTGCGGAATGGCGAACTCCAAAGAAGGTGCTAGAGTTGAGATCCTTCCTTGGTTTCGTCAACTACTATCGACGCTTTATAATGGGGTATTCGAAGCGTGCAACTCCACTGACGGAGTTGCTGAAGAAGGAGCAGCCTTAGAAGTGGTTTGACAAATGTGAAATAGTATTCCAAGATCTGAAGGCTGCTGTGTTGGAAGAACCAGTGCTCAAATTGCAAGACTATTGGGAGCTCTTTGAAGTCCATACAGATGCTTCAGACTTCGTTATTGGGGGAGTACTCATGCAGGAGGGTCATCCGGTGGCCTATGAGAGTGGCAAACTCAACGAGACCGAGCGGCGGTATCCGATGCATGAAAAGGAGATGATAGCGGTGATCCACTGTCTTCGAGTTTGGCGACACTACCTTCTTGGATCGCGATTTGTACTAAGGACATACAACATCGCTTTGAGCTATTTCAAAACTCAGAAGAAACTCTCCCCAAAGCAGGCACGATGGCAGGACTTCCTGGTTGAGTTTGATATGGTAATGGAGTATAAGCCCGGAAAGGCGAATGTCGTGACCGATGCATTGAGTCGGAAAGTGGAGCATGTGAATGTTAGGATCGGAGCGGCACTAAGAGGGGGGGGTGAATTAGTGCAGCGGATTAAAACTTCGATTTTAATCAAAATCTTTCGTACGTTAAGAACGAAACTTGAGAAATTTAACTTGAAGGCGTATTCTTAAAGTTGCGCAGCAAGAGTAATACAAACTAAAGCAGTAAGAAGATTTGCAGTAATGTAAATGACAATAATAAAAAGCAAACCAGAGATTACGCCGATTTTTAGAGTGGTTCGGTCAAATGACCTACTCCACTTGCGAGGCCCCTCTTCGATGAGGCTCCCACCTTCCACTAGCAAGTCTCTTGAAATGGAAGGGTAAACACCCCTCTTACAACCTTTTACAAGCAGCTCAACCTCTTACAAATTTTCAATAAGAAAGAAGGAGGAGAACTCTCTAGCAAATTGAAAACAAGACTTGCTAAGACTTTCTAAGACTTTTCTCTCAATCAAAATGCTTCTCAAAAGTTGTTCTCTCAGCTGAGATTAGAGGGGTATTTATAGGCCTCAAGAGGATTCAAATTTTGGGCTCCAAAATTTGAATTTTCTTAGGGTTTCCGGTGCTGGAGGTGCCACCGCCCAATCAGGCGGTGCCACCGCCCAGCGCTCGGGTGCTGGACGGTGCAACCGCCCAGCCAAGGAGGTGTCACCGCCCAGCTCTCGGGTGCTGGGCGGTGCCACCGCCCAGCTAGGCGGTGCCACCGCCTACAGTGTTTTCAGCCCGACTACAGTGTTTTCAGCCACTAGTTGGGCTTCAATCTTGGCTCTCTAGTTCGCTGGTTTAGCTTAATTTTTAGCCTAAACCAACTCTGACTTTGGGCCCAGTTGGCCCCTAACCAGGATATAGGATTATCTCTTAATCCTAATCCTAATTACAGGTGAACTACATAACACAAAAAAAACATCCTAAGCAAGTTTTTTAACCGCGAACGTCGAGTCTTGTTCCGGCGAGCTTTCCGACGAACTTCTTCCGACGGACTCCCTGCAAGCTCCCAATCTTTGTGATGACTTTAACGAGTAGCCGAGCCTTCTCGGTGATCTCCGCGAGCCTCCGACGATTTCTTCGGCGAACTTCCGACACGTTCCCGATTTCTTCTCGGATGGTTCCGGCAGCATCTCCGATGATTCTTCGGTCTCTTAAACGTCCATCGAGCTCGACTCCGGTATCCTTGCTTTATGTTTTCTGGTTATCGTAGTTAATCCTGCACACTTAACTCAATAATATGGATTAGATCAATTAACCCACCAATTGATTATATCATCAAAATCCGAGATTCAACAATCTCCCCCTTTTTGATGATGACAATCAATTGATGACGGAGTTAAACATAACTCCCCCTATCTATATGCCATATTATGAGAAGATAAAAAACACTTGAATTCCATCCCATTGGATTCAAGCATAACCCGATAAGTTCTAATCGTAGAACTCTATCGTTATCCTCATTAAACAATAGTAAGTACGAAACTTTGATGAAAATCTTTTTCAAGTCGAAAGATAAGAGACATTTTACTATGACAAGAGATAAAGATTTTCAACTTGAATTGCATGATTATACATTTTAGACATGCATTCAATATGATCAATCAATCTTACGATATTTTCAAGGATTTTGCAAGGCATATAAGATAATCATCGATCGATCACTTTTCTCAAGGATTTTGCAATTCATATTTTGTCATGCTATTAAGAATGCTATTAAGGATTTTGCAAGTCATCACTTTTCTCCCCCTTTGTCATCAACAAAAAGGAAAATGAGACTTGAAGCACATATTTTGTCATACAACGATTTTATCATTGAAAATTAAGTATGCAAAAATATTTACGCAGAGTTCATTTTAGAGGAAAATTCAGCATGCATTCATATTATCTAATCTCTTCTTTCTATGAATAATAGAAATTGTAGATGTATAAGAGAGAGATTGGGATAAAAAATTCAAGTAGTAATTTCACGAAGTCAAGATCATAATTCGAATACAAACTCATTCAAATCGTCAAATTCATGAAAATCTCAACATTACTTTTTAATCATCACATAAGGCATTTAAAGAATTTTTGAAACATAGGAGAATGATGAATTTAAGCATACAATGTTTCGATCAAATTCAAGTCATGAATGCCAATACTTTCATATTTGTAAGTATCAATTCATGAATGCCAAAAGATATTATTTGTGATTCCAATTTTGCAAGATCAAGATTATGATTTAGATAAAACTTATTTAAATCAAATCGCTAACTTGAAATTCATAATCAAGTCATCAAAGTCGATTTCGAGATTTCACAACATGTCATATGGAATTTGAAGGAGAATGAGAGATGGAAAGAAGATGAAAAACTTTACGGAAAATCCAATCAAACAAGTTTATTGTTTAAGGACAATTTAACATACCTAATTCCCTTCTAATGAATTCAAATTGGTCTTCATTCAAGGCTTTTGTGAATATATCTGCTAATTGATGCTTTGTGTCAATGAATTCTAGAACAACATTATTGTTAAGGACATGATCGCGTATGAAATGATGCCTAACGTCGATGTGCTTAGTTCTAGAATGCTGAATTGGATTTTTAGTAAGGCATATGGCACTAGTATTATCGCATTTTATGGGAATATTTTCAAGGTGAATTCCATAGTCTTCTAATGTATTTTTCATCCAAATTACTTGTGCACAACATGCACTTGCAGCAATGTATTCGGCTTCCGCCGTAGATAGTGCAACTGAATTTTGTTTCTTGGAAGTCCAAGAAACAAGTGCATGTCCTAAAAATTGGCATGTTCCGGATGTACTTTTTCTATCTATCCTGCATCCGCCAAAATCGGCATCTGCATAAGCTATTAGATCAAATTTTTCAGATTTTGGATACCACAATCCTAAATTTGGAGTTCCTTTAAGATACCTAAATATTCTTTTAACACTCTTAAGATGAGATAATTTAGGATTAGATTGAAACCTAGCGCAAAGTCCTACACTAAACATAATATCCGGTCTAGTCGCAGTGAGGTAGAGTAGACTACCTATCATTCCCCTATATGTTTTTTGATCGAAACTTTCACCATTTTCATCCATATCTAACTTAGTCGCAGTACTCATAGGGGTGTTTATTGCTTTTGAATTATCCATGTTAAATCGTTTTAACAATTCTAATGTATATTTGGATTAGTTAAGAAATATACCATCACTAAGTTGTTTGATTTGTAATCCCAAAAAGAAAGTTAATTCACCCATTAAACTCATTTCAAATTCAAGACTCATACATTTGGCAAATGATTCACATAGTGATTCATCCGAAGAGCCAAACACAATATCGTCAACATAAATTTGCACAATAAGAAAATTATTTTCAAAATGTTTAATAAACAATGTAGTATCAACCTTGCCTTTGGTAAAATTATTTAAAATAAGAAAGGAACTAAGCCTTTCATACCAAGCTCTAGGAGCTTGTTTTAAGCCATAGAGAGCTTTAGTCAATTTGAATACATGATTAGGAAGAAGAGAATTTTCAAATCCGGGAGGTTGTTCGACAAATACTTCTTCGGAAATAAAACCATTCAAGAAAGCACTTTTAACATCCATTTGAAATAGATTAAAATTATTACTACTAGAATAGGCAAGGAGCATCCTTATGGCTTCTAATCGAGCCACGGGAGCGAAGGTTTCTTCGTAATCGATACCTTCTTCTTGGTTGAAACCTTTGGCCACTAATCTAGCCTTGTTTCTAACCACGATACCATTTTCGTCTTGCTTGTTTCTAAAGACCCACTTAGTACCTATGACTAAGTGGTCACTTGGTCTAGGAACAAGCTTCCATACCTCATTCCTCTCAAATTGGTTCAATTCTTCTTGCATTGCAATGATCCAAAAATCATCTTTTAAGGCTTCGTCAATGCATTTAGGTTCAATTTGAGAAAGGAAAGCGGCGTTAGCACAGAAATTTTTGAAAGAAGAACGAGTTTGAACCTCTTTTGATGTATCTCCTATAATTTGCTCTTTTGGATGAGCATCTACATACTTCCATTCTTTTGGTAAAGAAATTTCGGAAGAAGATGCATTCAAATGGCTATTTTGAGGAGAGGGTTCATTTAAATTCAAATTATCAAAACCAAGATCATCATCAAAATCATTTTTCTTTAAATCGGAAATTTCATTAAAAACTACATGAATAGACTCTTCAATTACTAAAGTTCTTTTATTAAAAACCCGAAAAACTTTAGAAATGGAAGAGTAACCAAGAAAGATGCCTTCATCGGATTTAGCATCAAATTTTCCTAAAGCATCCCTTTCATTTAAAATAAAGCATTTACAACCAAAAACTTTAAAATAGGAGATGTTTGGTTTTTTGTTATTCCATAATTCATAGGGAGTTTTGGATAAGGATGGTCTTATTAGGACTCTATTCATGATGTAGCAAGCCGTATTTACGGCTTCGGCCCAAAAGTACTTAGGTAAACTATGTTCATTCAACATAGTTCTTGCCATTTCTTGTAGGTTTCTATTTTTCCTTTCAACTACTCCATTTTGTTGAGGATTTCTTGGAGTTGAGAAGTTGTGATTGTACCAATTACTTTCGCAAAAATTTTGAAAGTCACGGTTTTGGAATTCACCACCGTGATCACTCCGAATTGATGAAATCATGAAGCCTTTTTCGTTTTGAGTGAGTTTACAAAATTTAGAGAAACACTTGAAGTAATCACTTTTGTGGGCTAAGAAATAGGTCCAAGTGTATCTAGAGTAGTCATCCACAATCACAAAAGCATATTTGCTTCCACCTAGACTTGTTGTATCAATTGGTCCAAATAGGTCCAAATGGATCAATTGTAATGGTCTAGTAGTGCTAATTTGATTTTTTGGTTTGAAGCTTGTTTTTATTTGTTTGCCTAGTTGACATGCATCGCATACTTTGTCCTTAATAAACTTTATATTTGGAATTCCTCGTATTAATTCTTGAGATGAGATCTTAGATATTGTTTTCATGCTTGCATGGCCTAATCTCCTATGCCAAAGCCAAGCATCATTATTTACGGCGGAGAAACACATTTCATTACTTAGTTCATCAAGATTGATGGTATAGACATTATTTTGTTTTAAAGCAATCATAGTCATGTTATGATTTGGTTTTTTAATAATGCACATATTTGATTCAAATCTAACGATGTAACCTTTATCGCATAGTTGACTAATACTCAAGAGATTATGTTTCAATCCATCAACTAGTAAGACATCATCAATGGAAAAATTAAATTTGTTACCAATAGTTCCCTTGCCAATGATTTTGCTCTTGTTGTTGTCTCCGAAGGTAACGTACCCTTCTTCTTTGCTAGTGAGCATAGAGAAATGAGATGGATCTCCAGTCATATGTCTTGAGCATCCACTATCGAGATACCATCTCTTGCTCCTAGCTTGTGGGTTTGTCTACAAAAGAGGATGATTTTTAGGTACCCATTTGATTTTGGGTGCCTCAAAAATTGACCCACTAACTTTGTTATTTATTATTGAATTCTTTATAGTTCCTTTAGGAACCCATATTAATTTTTGTGAACTAATTTTCCTAAATGGGCATTTGTAGGCAATATGTCCGGATTTGCAACAAAAGTTGCATTTCATATAAGAGGAAACATGTAATGTAGGTCCTTTTATGAAAGTGGTAGGATTTTGATGTAATCCTTTTACAAATCCAATTCCATTTCTATTTACGATGTGACCCTTGTGTGCAAGGATCATATCTAATCCTTTGCTACCAACCTTAAACTTGTTTAAGGTTTCCTTAAGAAGCAAATTTTCATTTTTTATTGCTTCTAAGTGCTCACACTTAGAGCATGGAGGAGTTTGAAGACTATCAAACTTATCTTGTAGCAAAGCATGCTCTTTCTTTAAGATACTTAACTTCTTGCTAACAGCTCTACATTAATCAAATAATTCATGAAAAGCGATAGATAGTTCTTCAAAAGATAACTCTTCATTAAATAAATCACATACCTCTTCTCCTAACGCCATTAGCGCGTAATGAGCAACTTGCTCGGTGTTGGACTCCTCTTCTTCGGATGCGCTTGAATCATCCCACGTTGCCTTGAACGCCTTCTTCTTCGATGTTCTCTTTTTGGCTTGAGGACAATCGTTCTTGTAGTGTCCCGGTTTTTTGCATTCATAGCAAATCACTTGGTCCTTCTTTTGTTCAAATTTGTTTTTAAATTTGTTCTTTCTTAAGTATTTCTTAAATTTTTGAGTCAAAAGTGCAATGTCATTATCACTGTCCTCATCACTTGATGTTCCTTTCAAGTGGTCTTCTTGTGATTTGAGTGCCATATCCTTCCTGTTCTTTGGAAGGGGGTTCTCGAGCTCGTCATGAGCTTGACATGTCATTTCGTAGGTCATTAGAGACCCAATGAGTTCTTCAAGAGGGAATGCTTTAATGTCTTTGGCCTCTTGAATGGCCGTAACTTTTGGATCCCAACTTTTAGGGAGGGATCTTAAGATTTTAGTTACTCGTTCAAAGTTAGTAAAATCTTTACCAAGAGCTTTGAGTCCATTGATGACATCCGTAAACCGGGTGTACATGTCTCCGATGGACTCACTTGGTTTCATTTGGAAAAGTTCGTAAGAGTGCACAAGGATGTTGATTTTGGACTCTTTCACTCGGCTAGTGCCTTCATGAGTGACCTCAAGAGTTCTCCAAATATCAAAAGCCGAATCACACATTGAAACACGATTAAATTCGTTTTTGTCTAGTGCACAAAACAAGGCATTCATAGCCTTTGCATTTAAAGCAAAAACCTTCTTCTCCGATTCATCCCATTCGCTCATCGGAAGAGAAGATTTTTGAAATCCATTCTCGACAATAGACCAAAGCTCAAAGTCCATAGAAATGAGGAAGATTCTCATGCGAGTCTTCCAATATGTGTAATCCGACCCATTAAACAAAGGTGGTCGTGCAATAGAATGGCCCTCTTGCATGCCGGAGTAAGCCATCTCTCTTGGGTATTAAACCAAATATGAGAGATAACCTTGCTCTGATACCACTTGTTAGGATCGGAGCGGCACTAAGAGGGGGGGGTGAATTAGTGCAGCGGATTAAAACTTCGATTTTAATCAAAATCTTTCGTACGTTAAGAACGAAACTTGAGAAATTTAACTTAAAGGCGTATTCTTAAAGTTGCGCAGCAAGAGTAATACAAACTAAAGCAGTAAGAAGATTTGCAGTAATGTAAATGACAATAATAAAAAGCAAACCAGAGATTACGCCGATTTTTAGAGTGGTTCGGTCAAATGACCTACTCCACTTGCGAGGCCCCTCTTCGATGAGGCTCCCACCTTCCACTAGCAAGTCTCTTGAAATGGAAGGGTAAACACCCCTCTTACAACCTTTTACAAGCAGCTCAACCTCTTACAAATTTTCAATAAGAAAGAAGGAGGAGAACTCTCTAGCAAATTGAAAACAAGACTTGCTAAGACTTTCTAAGACTTTTCTCTCAATCAAAATGCTTCTCAAAAGTTGTTCTCTCAGCTGAGATTAGAGGGGTATTTATAGGCCTCAAGAGGATTCAAATTTTGGGCTCCAAAATTTGAATTTTCTTAGGGTTTCCGGTGCTGGAGGTGCCACCGCCCAATCAGGCGGTGCCACCGCCCAGCGCTCGGGTGCTGGACGGTGCAACCGCCCAGCCAAGGAGGTGTCACCGCCCAGCTCTCGGGTGCTGGGCGGTGCCACCGCCCAGCTAGGCGGTGCCACCGCCTACAGTGTTTTCAGCCCGACTACAGTGTTTTCAGCCACTAGTTGGGCTTCAATCTTGGCTCTCTAGTTCGCTGGTTTAGCTTAATTTTTAGCCTAAACCAACTCTGACTTTGGGCCCAGTTGGCCCCTAACCAGGATATAGGATTATCTCTTAATCCTAATCCTAATTACAGGTGAACTACATAACACAAAAAAAACATCCTAAGCAAGTTTTTTAACCGCGAACGTCGAGTCTTGTTCCGGCGAGCTTTCCGACGAACTTCTTCCGACGGACTCCCTGCAAGCTCCCAATCTTTGTGATGACTTTAACGAGTAGCCGAGCCTTCTCGGTGATCTCCGCGAGCCTCCGACGATTTCTTCGGCGAACTTCCGACACGTTCCCGATTTCTTCTCGGATGGTTCCGGCAGCATCTCCGATGATTCTTCGGTCTCTTAAACGTCCATCGAGCTCGACTCCGGTATCCTTGCTTTATGTTTTCTGGTTATCGTAGTTAATCCTACACACTTAACTCAATAATATGGATTAGATCAATTAACCCACCAATTGATTATATCATCAAAATCCGAGATTCAACAGTGAATGCCGTACAATTGGAGGGCAAAGGCAAAGCAAGTCAGTTGTACTCTAACTTGCTTTCCAGGATCAGGGATGGACTGTACAGTGATCCCCATGCAGAAGCCCTGATACAACTCATTAAAGAAGGCAAGGCACGACGGCTTTGGGTTCAAGAGGGACTTGTTTACACCAAAGGGAATAGGGTCTATGTTCCTCGAGTGGACAATCTGAGACGTGAACTCTTAAGAGAGTGTCACGATTCCCTTTGGGCTGGACACCCAGGTATTCACCGAACGTTGGCTCTCGTGGAGAGGGCCTTCTACTGGCCGAAGATGGGGACTGATGTGGAGGAATATGTTCGAACGTGCCTCACTTGCCAACAAGACAAGGTGGAGTAGCGGAAGCCGGTGGGACTTTTGGAGCCGTTGCCCGTACCAGAAAGGTCGTGGGAGAGCATTTCCTTGGACTTCATATCAAGCTTGCCACTAGTAGGGAGACTCGGATCGATACTCGTGGTAGTCGATCGATTTTCAAAGTCTGCAACTTTCATTGCTGCTCCCCTACACTTTTCAGCAGAGGAGGCAGCCAAGCTGATGATGAAGGATGTGGTGAAGTATTGGGGAGTCTTGCACAATATCATCAGTGATCGAGATGTTCGGTTCTTGGGACGATTTTGGACCGAGCTATTCAAACTGTTGGGATCTAAGTTATAATTCTCCACAAGCCTCCACCCCCAGACGGATGACCAAACCGAGAGGATAAACTCGCTCCTGGAGCAATATCTTCGGCACTACGTGAGTGCCAACCAACGAGATTGGGTGAAGCTATTGGACATTGCCCAATTCTCCTACAACTTGTAGCGGAGCTCTGTGTCTAATAAGAGCCTTTTTGAGATCATTACAGGACAACAACCATCAACTCCTCACACCATAGCAATCAGGTATACTGGGAGTAGTCCGTCAGCCTACCACTTCGCAAAGGAGTGGCACCGAAATGCAGATATTGTGCTGGCTTACTTGGAGAAGGTGGCAAAAAGGATGAAGAAGTGGGCAGACTTGGGAAGGAGACTACAAGAGTTCAAGGTCGGCGATTTGGTGTTGGTAAAGCTCCAACCAGCATCACTCCGATTCTTTAGGAACAAAGTCCACAAAGGATTATCAGCAGGGTAGGCAATGTCTCCTACAAGTTACAACTGCCGGCGTGGTTCAAAATTCACAACGTTCTTCACGCCAGCAACCTAAAAGCCTAACACTCAGATCCGTAAGATGCTTCCCGAAGTGTTCCAACTCGGCTACCCGCCACCAGGGTCTCTTACGAGAAGTGAGTTGAAACCATTTTAGCAGATCGCAAGATAAAGCTACCCAATGGAGCTGAGCAGACCGAGTACTTGGTGAAGTGACGAAAAGCTTCCCCGAACTGAAGCCAGTTGGGAGCTCGAAGACGCCCTACGACATGAAGAAACAATTATCAACAACTACTAACAAGCGTCGACGAAGGCGACGATAGTTTAAATGGGGTAGAATGTCACGAACGGTCGTCGCGCACCCGCAACAACTCCATTCAACGAACCGTTCATCGCCCTCATCTACATGTACAACTGCTTGGCAGCATGTTTTGTTTTGGTTTTGAGCCCTTTTGCTTGTAAAAATGTAAGTTCGAACAAGTTGCAGCGCTACAATGTGACCACTCACCGAACCAAGCAAAACAACCCAAAACGGCTCCGTTTTCGCGTGCCACGGGCTGATTTATGCAGCCCGCTGTCGCAGCCAAAACGTCAGCCATCTCAGCCCCTTAGAACCACCCGGATGGCACAGGGCTGGATGGGGCTTCGGTATAGTGTCGGGCGTTAACAATCTTTCGCAAGTTCGCACGTTACCTTGACAGGAACTTGTTGTCGCGCCCGGCACCCGGTGAGCAACTGTTTGTGGACTTGCAGCTATTCGTTCAACCTTCTAAAGTCCTTGTTTTCCCCCTCTCCCTCTTTTCTCTTGTGCACGCAAGGTGCTCGCTGAATTTCTTGTAAAGCTTCCCCTTTTTGCGAGACGTCGGGACTTGTCCATTGCTCGTTCTTCGAACTAATCAACTTTCTCCTTTTATAGGTCCTTCGGGACCTGCGAGAGGTTGAAAGTGGGCTGATCTTTGCGGACGCAAATCGCAAGGGCGAAGCGCGACTTAGGCAACGCAAACTAAGTTCGCGCTTTTCCCGCAAGGGTGCCTCGCGACTTAGGCAACGCAAGCTAAGTTCGCGTCTTTATCGCAAGGGTGCCTAATGCCTTAGGCAATTCCAGCTAAGGCCGTGACAGTTAGGCGAGGTCGAAAAACGCCCAAGGCGCTAAGCGCTCGCCTGAGCGAAGCGAGATGCTAAAATATAAAAATATATAATATAATTAATAAATATAATTATTTAAATAAAAATATGCTATTAAATTAAGAAAATCTAAGGTGTAAACTCACAATGTCATATTAACAAAAAGTCTCAAAATTCAAAATAATAAAATTTGACATCAAAGTCATTCATCATAATCAATATTATCATCATTTTCACATAAACCATCTTCATTGAATTCATCCTCTTCCTCGTCCTTCCTCTTTATCAAAATATGTTTCATTCTTTATCTTTAACAATAGCAGGAGCCAAGTTTGATGCTTTTGCACTCATTTTTCTCTTTGTCATCTATCTTGTATATATTTGTAATTCTCCAACACTTAAAGCTCTTGCCACATCTCTTCATTTCAATCAGTGTCTACCGTACGGAATCGTACCGCCCGGTACGGGCAGTACGTACCGATCCGACAGGCCAGCGGTACGCGGACCGCCCGGTACCGGTCCGTATTGTAGCAGTACAGTGCACTGCAACAGTGCACTGTAGCAGTGCACTGTTGCAGTGTAGCAGTGCAGTATACAGTGCTACAGTGTACTGGTGCACTGCTATAGTGCTCGGTACACCTGGGTGTACCGCTCGGTACACCGTACCGTACCGGTACCGAGCCCAGGTCGAAATACCGGTATGGTACGGTATTGCGAACCTTGATTTCAATCTATCATCTTCAAATACAAGTTCGTCTTCAGCATCTTGCAAGTTAGCACCCATTTATCCTACCAATCACTCATTTGAATCATCAATATCTTGTAATGAGATTGGATCAATTCTATTTCGCAAATCATGACGAGTCTTCAAAGCTTGATTATACTTTATGTAAACAAGATCATGTAATCGTTGATGTTCCAACCAATTTCTTCTTTTTCGGTGAATCTGTTATGTCATATAATTTAAAAATATATTAATACATCTATCTAAATAAATAAATTAATCGAAACAAAAATATTTGTGATCCTTACATGTTCAAAGACACTCCAATTTCGCTCACAACCCGAAGCATTACATGTCAAACAAAGTACTTTGATAGCAAATTGCTATAAGTTCGAGGTGAAATTTCTAAATAGACTCCACCATTCAGTTGCAAAATTTATGTTATTATTAGCAATAACATAGTAACATACTACATATTAAATTAATTATATCAAATTATTAATACTTGGAGATGTAGTTGTCCTGGATCGAATTGCCATTGGAATTCCAAGAAGACCTTTGACATTTTTATATAGAGATAATTTATGAATAATCTTATCTTGTACCTCAAGGCTTGGAACTAATCTTGCAACCAACTGATATAACACATCCAAAACTTCTGCATCAAACCCAATAGATTTAATCTTATAAAAGAATTCAGGGTTTTATTCTGATATATGTAAGGGACGATGAAGTTGACAATTCCCTCTGTCGTTAATGATTGTAAAAATTCTCATATTTTTCTTCATTTTCATTAAAAGACCTTTTAATCGTCTCCTTTACTCTATCCATAGCTACAGAAATATATTCCATTACAGACTTATTTTCATTATCCACCAACCGCAGGACTCGAACAAGAGGGCCCATTACCTTTAATATATAAACTACATGATTTCAAAAGGATGACATTAAGATGATATCAGTAGCCCTCTTGCCTTTTGCTTCTTTTGCCTATTTACTTGTTATCCATTTATTAAAGGTAAACATGTTTCTCAGATTATGTTTTTGACGATGCACGCTCTGTAATGTCAACAATGAAGTAGCAAATCAGATGACATCATATCTCACTAATTCTTTTTTGCCTGTGAATTCTCTCATCATATTCAAAGCCCCAATATGATTATAAAGAAATCCAACAATAAAAATTGCTTTTCTAAAGTTTTCTTGATGTTTGGGATCTTTTCAATATCCTCCAACATTAAATCAATACAATGTACTATACATAGAGTACACATGGAGTCCAATATAAGTGTTGTCTTTTTGTTTCAAGTAGTTTACCTGAGACAAATGATAAGACTTAAGAGTTTAACACATTTAATTGAAGATAAAGTAATTAAAAATAAAAAAAAAATCAAAAGATAAATATTATCAGCTAATACATAGTTGTTTCCATTGTCAGTTATGACTTGAACGATATTTTGTTCTCTAATTTCTTTCATGAACTTGTCAAGTAAATCATATATCTTGTCTTTAGATTTTATAAAAGATTAAACATTTATTGACTTCACAAACATAGTCCCTAAAGAATAGTTAACCATAAAATTAATTATACTCCTGCATCTCTTATCAGTCCAAATATTTGACATAATAGAGCAACCATGTATTACCCATGATTCTTTATGACTCTTTAGTAAGTCATTTGTATAATTCAACTCTTTTTGCCACAATGGAACTTGCATCTCATAATAACTTGGAGGTTTTAATCCCGCACCATATCTTCTAATAGCTTTAGTCATTTTCTTAAAATTGTCTAAACGAGCTGTACTAAGGGGAAGATCAGCTTGATAGAAGAAGCGAGCAATGTGCTGAATTGTTCTTCCTCTTATTTCTTTATCACAAGCATCACTTATATTTGTTTGTTTAAATTTTGAGCCTCCTGCTTGCTCTTGTTGCTTCAGTGATCATTGAAATATATATAGATCCCACGATCCCTTTTTACCCTTCTTAGTACTTATAACTTCATTTCCTTTTTTGTCATATATTTTTTTTCCACTTGGGTTTATATTCATAGAATAATCTTCTTCTTCATCCCTGAGATGTTCAACATTATCTTCTGGTAAATTTTCGTAATATTCATTCTTTTGCGTCTTCTTTTCGTTCATATAACTTAGCAACTTTTCTTTTACCTCAGGTGGACACTTTTTGTAAGCTGCTGCAGTCTTGAAATTTCCTACTAGATGTTGTTTTGTATGAAAAATACCACCTCTAGTAGTCTTATCGTAGAACATGCAAGTCATTGCATTAGGATCTTTCGGATCCTTTAGATGATTATACTTCCATGCAGGATCTTTTTTTGATGTCATTGGAGAATCTATTGAGTTGCTCTGTACACTTGCCATTTATCCTGGAACCTAGTAATAATTTTAAATAAATAAAAATTAACAGTATTAAAATCAAAATAATATGTTATTAATCTAATAAATAAAATTCTGTTACTAGTATACAAATAGTAGTATACTGTTAATACACTGTTAATAGTATACTATCGAAGTGAGAAGAGTGTGAGTAAAAGGAAGACCGAGGCTGCTGATTGAGAGCAGCAGTAGCGGGAGCAGGAGTGATGAGTGGCGACAGTGGTAATGACAGCGGTAGCAGCGAGCAGCAAGAACGGGAGTGGCGACAGTGGCAGTGGCAGCGGTAGCGGGAGCAGTAACAATGGTAGCGACAGCGGGAGCGGGAGCAGTAGCAGTGAGCAGCGGTAGGGGCAGCGGGAACGGCGAGTGGCAACGGTAGCAGCGACAGTAGTAGCAGCGAGCAACGGCAGTGGGAGCGGCGAGTAGGGTTAGGGTTGAAGTCGCGAGAGGAAGGCTGATATCGGTGCTTTAGTTGGTTCGATTGAACCAACTAAAGCACTGGAGACCGAACCAGACCTAAAACGCTGGTTTGGTCGCCTAGTTTAACCCGGGCGCTCGCTCGAAGTGCCCGGCGCCTGGGCTCAGGCAAGCGCCCAGGCGGTGCCTCTTTGAAGCGTGTCGCCTGGAAGTGAAGCAAGGCGCTCGGGCCTCGCCTTGCCTCGCCCGAGCGCCTATTGAAATCGCTACTCCTAGCAACATGATGTATTTGGAAATTTTAAGTTACATCCTGTGCTATGACGTTGCATGTGAAGCATCTGTTTCTTCATCAATCCTCAGGATGAAGTCCTTATACCAACGAGCAGTTATTGTTTCTGGTTTCACTTCTCTGCTGTAATTAAACTTTGGTTTACTTATATCACATTTCCTTTAATATAGATACGTATATTTGATTTTCTGAGGTGATAAAAATGATTATGCAAACAGGTTCCATCCATCTTGCATGGGCGTGACAATTGAACAAGCAAAAAAGTTGGATCACTTTCTTTGCTCAGATTGTGAGTCTGAAAATGATGCTGAAAGATCTATGAATGGATTTCCAGCTTCACCATCTTCCGAGCCCAAGGTGATGATAATATTACATATCTGCCCCTATTTCTTGATTGATATTTGCCTTGTTTATTAGAGAATATTATGAAAGGTTTTCCATTGTTGATCTTCCTAAGTTGATTGTTATGGAAAGTGCAAACTCCTGCTTTTTCTGATTTGTAGCTAGTTTTAAAGTCAAGCATCCACCTAACATATGCTTATGATACAATCTGTATTAACCTTAACTGAGTTAAGTTTAACTTTTATATCCATAAAAATTCTGTTACAGTTTATGATCTAAGCACCATCTTGTTGGTATCATCTTCAAAGATTTTGTTCTAACGCAATGTTTGGATTTTTCATTTCTGTAATTTTTAGCCATGTTGGATGTTTTAAACTGTCTTTCATGGTACAATTTTTGCAAACATCGGAGAATATTGTTCAAGATTGCCCAATCAGATCAAAATTAAGAATGTTAAAATAAGACAAACAAATGCACAATCTGAATCTAGAAGTGCATTTTAGAGAATGTATGTAGCAAACAAGTCGGTTTCTGGTCAAATCTATTACAATTAAATACTAGCTAACTGAAATAATGAAAGATAATAAAAACATTCTATTTGCGACTTTTAAATTTGTATGTTTGCATCATATCATTCGAGAATCAGAAAGATGAGCTTCTGAAATTGAGATTTCCATGTATTATCTATGGAATTGAGGTATCTTTGCGTTATCCATTTGAGAATTGAAGTAATAACAGAGAATCTCATTAGAGCTTAGCATGCGCGTGACATTGCCATCAAGTATGAAATTTGGATTAAATTGTGCAAGTCAAGAAGAACAAGTACAATAAACAATTTAAAGAAATCGTGGTTCCCTTAGACATCTAATTGTCTCTACCTTTGCATTTCTGACCATACTTAACAGATATGGATGTTTTAGTTTAAATATTTAAAAGTTGTTTGTGGGTTCTCTACTTTTCTGAAAATTTCTCAACCTTCAAATTATTAGGCTTTGCTCAACGCTGGTTAGTATAGTTCTAGTCTGACTGAAGCTTAACTCTATTTGAATAGTAAGGAGAGTAACTGTAGCCATATCCTTCAAATGCTAAAACAGGGGTTGCTTTGGATTGATTTCACCTGAGAAATTTTGAGGTCTGCAGAAACTTCAAAAGTTTCTTGATTATATGTTATTATTAAAAGGTGTGACAATTTGCATCATAAACATGATAATGAAAAAAATGGTTTTGATAATCTGAATGCAGTGGCATTGGGGATGCCATTATTTCTGTCATATGTGTGATAGAGAATCAATATCAAGTATTGTTATAAAAATCAGGATAACCTGCATCGAAGACAATTTATTTGGGCATCAAAAACAGAAAATACCCTGGCCAAATAATTAAATAAAGAGCAAGAAGTAAGATGATCATCTATTTAAAAAAAAATGATCATCTATATATTCTATGTATTTGTTTATTTACCCGTTCAGATAATCAAATGACTGCCATATTGAATATGTATGCATGACAATGGCAATAGCACGAGAGAAATTGTCATTACAACTATTTTACTCTTCTTCACCATAATGCTTATACAAAAATTAGAAAAAGAACATATAATGTGCATCATAATTTTGGAAGTTGTGACGTGATAATTGCAGGATATCAATTAAGATTGTAAATGAAGTTGATTTGGGGTATGGTGCTTGTTGAATTTGAAAATGAGGGTGTGAGAAAGCAATGTTTAAAATCCTAGTTTCCTGCCAACATCGGTTGGTGTTACGGCTTCAGCATGGATCGTTATACTGGCACTTAGTATTGGTCGGACTACAGAGAGAGAGAGAGAGAGAGAGAGAGAGAGGGAGGATTGATGGAGTAGAGATGGAGGAGATAGAGGGGGAGGTGAAGGAGAAAGAAGAAAAGAGGATGTGATGGAGGGGACAAAGAGGCATACTGGGGTAGTGGAGATGATGGCCCTTATGAGGCAACGATAATAATGTGGCATATGGCGATAGCAATCACGACATTGCAAGGCGGAGGTAGTGACATCAACATTAGGGAGGACAAAGAGGCAAAGGAAAGAGGGGAGAGGGATGCATGAAAGAGAGATCGCGTGTGGAGAGAGAAAGTAAAAAAGAAAATAAAAAAAAGAAAAGCTAGCTGTCAAGAGCTATCTAAATCAAGGTTTTTAATGTTAGGTTTCAAAGAGGCATACTGGGGTAGTGGAGATGATGGCCCTTATGAGGCAACGATAATAATGTGGCATGTTGTCACGGCCTTAGCTGGAATTACCTAAGGCGTGAGGCACCCTTGCGGCCAAAGACGCGAACTTAGCTTGCGTTGCCTAAGTCGCGAGTCACCCTTGCGGCATAGACGCGAACATAGCTTGCGTTGCCTAAGTCGCGCTTCGCCCTTGCGATATTGCTCCGCAAGGATCAGTCCACTTGTAACCTCTCGTAGGTCCCGCAGGACCTGTAAAAGAGAAAGTTGATTAGTTCGAAAGAACGAGCAACGGACAAGTCCCGAAGTCTCACGAAAAGGGGAAGCTTTACAAGCAATTCAGCGAGCACCTTGCGTGCACAAGAGAAAAGAGGGAGAGGGGGAAAACAAGGGCTTTAGAAGGTTGAACGAACAGCTGCAAGCCCATAAACAGCCGCTCACCTGGTCCCGGGCGCGACAACAAATTACCGTAAAGGCCACGTGCGAACTTGCGAAAGAGAGTTCAACGCTCGGTATATAACCGAAGCCCCATCTAGCCCTGTGCTACCCGGGGGGTTCAAAGGGGCTGAGATGGCTGACGTTTTGGTGAGCGGAGGTAGATTGCAGAAATCAGCTCGCGGCACACGAAAACATAGTTGTTTTGGGCTGTTTTGGGGCTGTTTTGCTCGGTTCGGTGAGCGGTCGCTTTGTAACGCTGCAGCTTGTTCGAACTTACATTTTTACAAGCAAAATGACCCAAAACCAAGAGAAAACATGCTGTCAAGCAGCTGTACATGTAGGTGTGAGCGACGAACGGTTCGTTGAATGGAGTTGTTGCGAGTGCGCAACGACCGTTCGTGACATTCTACCCCACTTAAACTGTCGACGTCCTCGTCGACGCTTGTTGGTAGTTGTTGATGATTTCTTCTTCATGTCGTAGGGCGTCTTCAGGCTCCCAACAGGCTTCAGTTCGGGGAAGCTTTCGCCACTTCACCAAGTACTCTGTCTGCTCAGCTCCGTTGGGTAGCTTTATCTTGCGGTCCGCCAGAATGGTTTCAACTCGCTTCTCGTAGGAGGCTGTGATGGGAGGTAGCCGAGTTGGAACACTTCGGGAAGCATATTGCGGATCCGAGTGGTAGGCTTTTAGGTTACTGTCGTGAAGAACGTTGTGAATTTTGAACCACGCCGGAAGCTGCAACTTGTAAGAGACGTTGCCTACCCTGCTGATGATTGGGAAGGGCCCTTCATACTTGCGCACCAATCCTTTGTTGACTCTGTTCCTAAAGAATTGGAGTGATGCCGGTTGGAGCTTTACCAACACTAAATCGCCAACTTTGAACTCTTGCGGTCGCCTTCCCAAGTCTGCCCACTTCTTCATCCTTTATGTCGCCTTCTCCAAGTAAGCCCGCACAATATCTGCATTTCGATGCCACTCCTTTGCGAAATGATAGGCTGATGGACTACTCCCAGTATACCCAATTGCCATGGTGTGCGGAGTCGACGGTTGTTATCCTGTGATGATCTCGAAGGGGCTCTTGTTGGATGCAGAGCTCCGCTGCAAGTTGTAGGAGAATTTGGCAATGTCCAACAACTTCACCCAATCTCGTTGGTTGGCACTCACGTAGTGTCGGAGATATTGCTCCAGGAGCGAGTTAATCCTTTCAGTCTGGCCATCCGTCTGGGGGGGGAGGCTTGTAGAGAAGTATAACTTTGACCCCAACAATTTGAATAGCTCGGTCCAGAATCGTCCCAGGAACCGAGCGTCTCGATCACTAATGATATTGTGCGGGACTCCCCAATACTTCACCACATCCGACATCATCAGCTTGGCCGCCTCCTCTGCTGAATAGTGTAGGGGAGCAGCAATGAAAGTTGCATACTTTGAAAACTGATCGACCACCACGAGTATCGATCCGAGTTCCCCTACAAGTGGCAAGCTTGATATGAAATCCAAGGAAATGCTCTCCCACGGCCTTTCTGGTACGGGCAACGGCTCAAAAGTCTCACCGGCTTCCGCTGTTCCACCTTGTCTTGTTGGCAAGTAAGGCATGTTCGAACATATTCCTCCACATCAGTCCCCATCTTCGGCCAGTAGAAGGCCCTCTCCATGAGAGCCAACGTTCTGTGAATGCCTGGGTGTCCAACCCAAAGGGAATCGTGACACTCTTTTAAGAGTTTACGCCTCAAATTGTCCACTCGGGGAACATAAATCCTATTCCCTTTTGTTTAAACGAGTCCCTCCTGGACCCAAAATCGTCGTGCCTTGTCTTCTTTGATGAGCTGCATCAGGATAACTGCTTGGGGGTCACTATACAGTCCATCCCTGATTCTAGAAAGGAAGTTGGAGTGCAACTGACTTGCTTGGCCTCCGCCCTCCAATTGTGCGGCATTCACACGCTCCACCTTCCGACTCAATGCATCGGCCACGACATTTGCCTTCCCAGGCTTATACTCCATTGCCATATCAAATTCAGCCAGGAAGTCCTGCCAACGCGCCTGCTTTGGGGAGAGCTTCTTCTGAGTTTGGAAATAGCTCAAAGCGATGTTGTCCGTCCTCAGCACAAATCGCGATCCGAGGAGATAGTGTTGCCAAACTCGTAGACAGTGGCTCACTGCTGTCATCTCCTTCTCATGCACTGGATACCGCCGCTCGGTCTCGTTGAGTTTGCGGCTCTCGTTGGCCACCGGATGACCCTCCTGCATGAGTACTCCCCCAATAGCGAAGTCCGAAGAATCTGTATGGACTTCAAAAGGCTCCCCATAGTCTGGCAATTTAAGCACTGGTTCTTCCATAACAGCAGCCTTCAGATCTTGGAATGCTAGTTCACAATTGTTAGACCACTTCTAAGGTTGCTCCTTCTTCAGCAACTCCGTCAGTGGGGTTGCACGCTTCGAATATCCCGCTATGAAGCGTCAATAATAATTGACGAAACCAAGGAAGGATCTCAACTCTGGCACCTTCTTTGGAGTTCGCCATTCCGCAACTGCTTGCACCTTCGACTTATCCATCCGAATGGAGCCATCACCGATTCGATGCCCCAAGAATAAGATCTCAGTTTGAGCAAAGTAGCATTTCTACCTTTTCACGAACAAAGTGTTCTCCCTGAGAACCTTGAAAATCGTCCGAAGGTGCTTGACGTGCTCCTCGAGCGTTTGACTGTAGACGACGATATCGTCCAAGTTGACGACCACGAACTTATCCAAATACTCCTTGAATAGCTGGTTCATGAGAGTGCAGAATGTGGCCGGAGCGTTGGTTAAGCCAAAAGGCATCACCAAGAACTCAAACGCTCCATACCTGGTCACACAGGTAGTCTTCGCTTCGTCGCCTTCAGCAATGCGCACCTGCCAATTCCCCGACGAAGGTCGAGTTTTGAGAAATACTTAGCTTTGCCCAATTGGTCGAACAAGTCCACAATGAGCGGGATGGGATACTTTTCCTTCACTGTCACTTTGTTGAGGGCTCGGTAGTCGACTCATAATCGGAGGCTCCCATCTTGTTTCTTCTGGAAGAGAACTAGAGCTCCGAAAGGTGCTTTAGAGCTGCGGATTAGACCATCGCTTAGCAGTTCACCTAACTGCTTCCTGAGTTCTGCCAACTCTGGCGGGGGCATGCGGTAGGGTGGTCTCGCTGGAGGCTTCACTCTTGGCACTAGCTCAATTTTATGATCCACGCCTCTGCATGGTGGAAGAGTCTTCGGTAACACGGGTGGCATAACGTCATTGAACTCTTTCAGGACGTTCGCCACCACAGCAGGTTCTTGAATGGCCTTCTCGTTGAGTGGCTCTAGCTTCATAGCAGCCACGAATGTCAATTCGCCTTTTTGCACCCCTTTCTTCAGTTGTAATGCCGATATGTGTTGGGGCTCCTTGGTTCCTCTCCGAGAGACGGGAACCACGCAGGGGTCATCGCCTCCCGTCATATATAAGGAGTTCAAGAATGGCATTGGCACCAACTTTGCCGCGTGCATAAACTCAATTCCAAGAATCACTTGGAAGTCGTCCAGTGGCACGGCCATCATGTTGGTGTTCCCGCTCCATGTCCCGATTTTGATGTGAACTCCCTTCGCCAACCCGGAGATTCGCCTGGCCTTCGAGTTCATCGCCTTCATTCGGCTTGGGCTCTTCTCCAAGATCAACCAAAGTCGCTGTGCTTCTCGATCGGCTATGAAGTTGTGGGTAGCGCCCGTGTCCACCATTGCACGGGTCGTTTGGCCATTTAGCTTGATGTCCACATACATCAGCTCACTACTTCCTGCTTTTTGTAACTTTGTCTTCATGCTCTCCCCCACATGACCTCGCATAGCGTTCAACAAACGCATTGCTCCCATTCGGGGTCCTTGCGACTCCTCGTCGTCGCTGTTGGATTCAGAACTGCTCGAATTAAGAGTAACAACTTTGCCCTTGTCCGATCGGGGGGGGGGGTTGGATGGAAGCCGTCAAAGCATTGAGTGCCTGTTTTTGTGGGCACTCCCTCACTATGTGCGGTCCTCCGCACAAGAAACATCCTCCGGGTTTTGAGGCCTTGCCTTTCTGGTTCGGCCGTTGTGGGAACTCTTCTTCTTTTGCTCGCCCCCGAGCTCCTTCCCTCGAGAATGTTTTGGAGGGCGATTACTTGAAGATTGTTTCCTTCTTGCTGGGTCTTCAGAGGAAACAAAGTCAGTGAGCCTTTCTGCATTAGCAATTGCCCCGACCATATCGGTAACATTCCTTCGATTTAGCTCCTTTTGAGCCCATGGCTTCAAACCATCGAGGAAGCTGACCAACTTGTCCTTCTCGGACATGTCCTGTATGTCCAGCATTAGTGTAGAAAATTGTTTCACATAGTCTCGGATGGTGGTACTCTGGCGGAGTTGTCTCAACTTCCTTCTTGCGACGAACTCGGTGTTCTCCGGTAGGAACTGAGTTCTCAACTCCCGCTTCAAGTCAACCCATGTGTCGACTCGACACCGACCTTGTTGGATCTCCTCCCAACGGGTTCACCACCAAAGTTTCGTATCTCCGTTCAGATACATTGTTGTTATAGAAACTTTGGTATCTTCAGAATCGGGCCTCGTAGCTCGGAAGTATTGTTCCATGTCGAACAGAAAGTTCTCGAGCTCTTTGGCATCTCTGGCCCCTCCATATCCATGAGGCTCAGGTGCCCTCAAATTTTGTGACGGTGCAACGCGGGTGTTGCTTCCTCCCGCATTTAGTGTTCTTGTGAGCATGGCCACCTTTGCAGTGAGTTCCGCCACAACATCCTGTAAGTGTTGCACGGAGTCTTTGGTATCATCAGACAGTCGGTCGACTAGGGCCTCGACCTTGTCGATCCTGGACTCCACTTCCTCTTGCGAGCTCTCTACCCCAACAAGCCTTTGTTGGCCTTGGTAGAGTTCCTCCATGCTCGCCTCAAGAACATCCATGCGGGTTTCCGCCGTTGTGAGTCTCTCTTTGTGACTCTTTTTCCCAGTTAGCACTCTAGATTGCGCTTCCTCCGCTCGCGGAGAGTAGCCAACTTTTCGCTCATCGTGTTCGCTGCCGCTCTCCTCTTGAGCGGCTCCAATAGCATGAGAGCGAGTGTGCACATGCAGCCCACCTGCGGCTGCTTGGGGCAATGGTCCGGCTTGCCCCGTCTTGCTTGATTCGCCACGATGCTTTGCCATGGCGAAGTTGCGAAGTTCGTTCGCTGTTCGATCGAAGAGCTTGCCCGCTCTGATACCACAATGTCACGACCTTAGCTGGAATTGCCTAAGGCGTGAGGCACCCTTGCGGCCAAAGACGCGAACTTAGCTTGCTTTGCCTAAGTCGCGAGTCTCCCTTGCGGCATAGACACGAACTTAGCTTCATTGCCAAAGTCGCGCTTCGCCCTTGCGATATTACTCTGCAAGGATCAGCCCACTTGTAACCTCTCGCAGGTCCCGAAGGACCTGTAAAAGAGAAAGTTGATTAGTTCGAAAGAACGAGCAACGGACAAGTCCCGAAGTCTCACGAAAAGGGGAAGCTTTACAAGCAATTCAGCGAGCACCTTGCGTGCACAAGAGAAAAGAGGGAGAGGGGGAAAACAAGGGCTTTAGAAGGTTGAACGAACAGCTGCAAGCCCACAAACAGCCGCTCACCTGGTCCCGGGCGCGACAACAAGTTCCCGTATAGGCCACGTGCGAACTTGCGAAAGAGAGTTCAACGCCCGGTATATAACCGAAGCCCCATCTAACCCTGTGCCACCCGGGGGCTTCAAAGGGGCTAAGATGGCTGACGTTTTGGTGAGCGGAGGCAGATTGCAGAAATCAGCTCGCGGCACGCGAAAACGGAGCTGTTTTGGGCTGTTTTGGGGATGTTTTGCTTGGTTCGGTGAGCGGTTGCTTTGTAACGCTGCAGCTTGTTCGAACTTACATATTTACAAGCAAAATGGCCCAAAACCAAGAGAAAACATTCTGTCAAGCAGTTGTACATGTAGGTTTGAGCGACGAACTGTCACGAACAGTCGTCGCGCACCCGCAAAACTCCGTTCAATGAACCGTTCGTCGCTCACACCTGCATGTACAGCTGCGTGGCAGCATGTTTTCTATTAGTTTTGGGTCATTTTGCTTGTAAAAATGTAAGTTCGAACAAGCTGCAGCGTTACAAAGCGACTGCTCACCGAACCGAGCGAAACAGCCCCAAAACAACCCAAAACAGCTCCGTTTTCACGTGCCGTGGGAGGGTTGCGGTGAACTGCCTCCGCTCACCAAAACGTAAGCAATCTCAGCCCCTTTGAACCCCCCGGGTGGCACAAGGCTGGATGGGGTTCGGTTATATACCGGGCGTTGAACTCTCTTTCGCAAGTTCGCACGTGGCCTTTACGGGAACTTGTCTTCGCGCCCGGGACCAGGTGAGCGGCTGTTTGTGGGCTTGCAGCTGTTCGTTCATCCTTCTAAAGCCTTGTTTTCTCCCTCTCCCTCTTTTCACTTATGCACACAAGGTGTTCGTCGAATTGCTTGTAAAGCTTCCCCTTTTCGCGAGACTTCGGGACTTGTCCGTTGCTCGTTCTTTCGAACTAACCAACTTTCTCTTTTACAGGTCCTTCGGGACCTGCGAGAGGTTACAAGTGGGCTGATCCTTGCGGAGCAATATCGCAAGGGCGAAGCGCGACTTAGGCAACGCAAGCTAAGTTCGCGTCTTTGGCCGCAAGGGTGCCTCACGCCTTAGGCAATTCCAGCTAAGGTCGTGACATTGTGGTATCAGAGCGGGCAAGCACTTCGAGCGAGCAGCGAACGAACTTCGCAACTTCGCCATGGCAAAGCATCGTGGCGAATCAAGCAAGACGGGGCAAGTCGGACCCTTGCCCCAAGCAGCCGCAGGTGGGCTGCATGTGCACACTCGCTCTCACGCTGTTGGAGCCGCTCCAGAGGAGCGCGACAGCGAACATGATGAGCGAGAAGTTGGCTACTCTCCGCGAGCGGAGGAAGCGCAATCTGGAGCGCTAACTGGGAAAAAGAGTCATAAGGAGAGACTCACGACGGCGGAAACCCGCCTGGATGTTCTTAAAGCGAGCATGGAGGAACTCTACCATGGCCAACAAAGACTTGTTGGGGTAGAGAGCTCGCAAGAGGAAACGGAGTCCAGGATCGACAAGGTCGAGGCCCTAGTCGACCGACTGTCTGATGACACTAAAGACTCCGTGCAACACTTACAGGATGTTGTGGCGGAACTCACTACAAAGGTGGCCATGCTCACAAGAACACTAAATGCGGGAGGAAGCAACACCCGCGTTGCACCGCCACAAAATTTGAGGGCACCTGAGCCTCATGGATATGGAGGGGCCAGAGATGCCAAAGAGCTCGAGAACTTTCTTTTCTTCATGGAGCAATACTTCCGAGCTACGAGGCCTGATTCTGAAGATACCAAAGTTTCTATAGCAATAATGTATCTGAACGGAGATGCGAAACTTTGGTGGCGAACTCGTTGGGAGGCGATCTAACAAGGTCGGTGTCGAGTCGACACATGGGAGGACTTGAAGCGGGGGTTGAAAACTCAGTTCCTACCGGAGAATACAGAGTTCGTCGCATGAAGGAAGTTGAGACAACTCCGCCAAAGTACCACCATCCGAGACTATGTGAAACAATTTTCTGCACTAATGCTGGACATACAGGACATGTCCGAGAAGGACAAGTTGTTCAGCTTCCTTGATGGTTTGAAACCATGGGCTCAACAGGAGCTAAATCGAAGGAATGTTACCGATGTGGTCAGGGAAATTGCTGCTGCAGAAAGGCTCACCGACTTTGTTTCCTCCGAAGACCCAACAAGGAGGAAACAATCTTCTGGCAATCGCCCTCCAAAACATTCTCGAGGGAAGGGGCTCGGGGGCGAACAAAAGAAGAAGAGGTCCCACAAAGGGCCGAACCCGAAAGGCAAGGCCTCAAAACCTGGAGGATGCTTCTTGTGCGGAGGTCCGCACATGGTAAGGGAGTGCCCACAAAAACAGGCACTCAATGCTTTGACGACTTCCATCCACCCCCCCCGATCGGACAAGGGCAAAGCTGTTGCTCTTAGTTCGAGCAGTTCTGAATCCAGCAGCGACGACAAGGAGTCGCAAAGACCCCGAATGGGAGCAATGCGTTTGTTGAACGCTATTCGGGGTCAAGTGGGGGAGAACATGAAGACAAAGGTACAAAAAGCAGGAAGTAGTGAGCTGATGTACGTGGACATCAAGCTAAATAGCCAAACGACCCGTGCAATGGTGGACACGGGCGCTACCCACAACTTCATAGCCGATCGTGAAGCACAGCGACTTGGGTTGACCTTGGAGAAGAGCCCAAGCCGAATGAAGGCGGTGAACTCGGAGGCCAGGCGAATCTCCGGGTTGGCGAAGGGAGTTCCCATCAAAATCGGGACTTGGAGCGGAAACACCAACATGATGGCCGTGCCACTGGACGACTTCCAAGTGATTCTTGGAATGGAGTTTATGCACGCGGCGAAGTTGGTGCCGATGCCGTTCTTGAACTCCCTATGTATGATGGGAGGCGATGACCCCTGCGTGGTTCCCGTCTCTCGGAGAGGAACTAAGGAGCCCCAAAACATTTCGGCATTACAACTGAAGAAAGGGGTGCGAAAAGGCGAATTGACATTCGTGGCTGTTATGAAGCTAGAGCCACTCAACGAGGAGGCCATTCAAGAACCTGCTGTGGTGGCGAACATCTTAAAAGAGTTCAAAGACGTTATGCCACCCGAGTTGCCGAAGACTCTTCCACCACGCAGAGGCGTGGATCACAGCATCGAGCTGGAGCCAGGAGTGAAGCCTCCAGCGAGACCACCCTACCGCATGCCCCCACCAGAGTTGGCAGAACTCAGGAAGCTGTTAGGTGAACAGCTAAGCGGTGGTCTCATCCGCAGCTCTAAAGCACCTTTTGGAGCTCCAGTTCTTTTCCAGAAGAAACAAGATGGGAGCCTCCGATTATGCGTCGACTACCGAGCCCTCAACAAAGTAACAGTGAAGAACAAGTATCCCATCCCGCTCATTGCGGACTTGTTCGACCAATTGGGCAAAGCAAAGTATTTCTCAAAACTTGACCTTCGGTCAGGGTATTGGCAGTTGCACATTGCTGATGGCGACGAAGGAAAGACTACCTGTGTGACCAGGTATGGAGCGTTTGAGTTCTTAGTGATGCCTTTCGGCTTAACCAACGCAACGACCACATTCTGCACTCTAATGTACCAGCTATTCAAGGAGTATTTGGATAAGTTCCTGGTCGTCTACTTGGACGATATCGTCGTATACAGTCAAACGCTCGAGGAGCACGTCAAGCACCTTCGGACTATTTTCAAGGTTCTCAGGGAGAATACTTTGTTCGTGAAAAGGGAGAAATGCTACTTTGCTCAAACTGAGATCTTATTCTTGGGGCATCGAATTGGTGATGGCTCCATTCGGATGGATAAGTCGAAGGTGCAAGCAGTTGCGGAATGGCGAACTCCAAAGAAGGTGCCAGAGTTGAGATCCTTCCTTGGTTTCGTCAATTACTATCGACGCTTCATAGCGGGATATTCGAAGCGAGCAACCCCACTGACGGAGTTGCTGAAGACGGAGCAGCCTTGGAAGTGGTCTGACAAATGTGAGATAGCATTCCAAGATCTGAAGGCTACTGTTCTGGAAAAACCGGTGCTGAAATTGCCGGACTATGGAGAGCCCTTTGAAGTCCATACAGACGCTTCGGACTTCGCTATTGGGGGAGTACTCATGCAGGAGGGTCATCCGGTGGCCTACGAGAGCCGCAAACTCAACGAGACCGAGCGACGGTATCCAGTGCATGAGAAGGAGATGACAGCAGTGATCCATTGTCTACGAGTTTGTCGACACTACCTCCTTGGGTCGCGATTTGTGCTGAGGACAGACAACATCGCCCTGAGCTATTCTCAAGGACCCCCCCACCTATCACCTAGAAAGCTCCAACCTAAATCGGTTAGAATTGTCTAGAAATTGGCACTCGAAGGATCTCGAACACTCATCTTCCAATCCCAATCCAAATTGATCAATTTTAAAAATTGTGTAATGTGTTCATCTAGTGGATGCTATATAACACTTTCTTTCATCCAATATAGAAATATAAGACTCCATCAATTTTTATTCTATCCTAACCAACTCAAGTTTTAGTTTTTTAAAATTTTGGAGTTTTGGCCGAAATAAATTGATTGGAGTAGTAACTAAGTTATCAATCTCATCCTTCTCTTTGTATTCAGCCTCACCTGAAAGTTTAATTGGTATCTTCTTGTTTAAGTCTTCTTGGATCTTGATAATCTTGTTATACAAGTGATATGGCCATTATTTTCAGTCACTCAAGACTCGTCATGTAAAATCCAATCAGTAGCACTTATTGGGCATGCCACGTCAACTACAACGTGCCACAATAACATAGCATTTAAAGGTATCTTCTCAGGTATGTATTAATTCCGGACTTGCTAAATGAATACCTATGATCTTTTGATGCCTACCGACACATACTAACTTAACTATGGAGGAATTTTGCCGACCAAACCCCCGACATAGTCTTTTGAGATGGGTGGGATATGGAATATGGATGTTTTTCATTCACAAAAGTACCAAATACTCAAGAAACTCTACTCTTTCGAACGCCACTGTCATTGAAAAGCTAGCCACATAGGATCAATTTCACCAAGCCAAATTGATATATAATACCATATTCATAAAATATTCAGCTCTTATTATTAGTCCTTTTAGTTTTGAAGGAAGAAGATGAACAGAAAAGATAGAGCAGAAAATACTCATTGAATTGAGTGTTGGTTCAAGCTTCCTAGTAGTCTAGAGAGAAGACGTGGCATGGGCTCTCTCCCTTGACCACCAAAGTTGAAGATGTATCCAAGGTTGACGGTCTTCCCAATTGAAAAGTTGCCGATCCACCCTATTGTCACGAACGGTCGTCGCGCACCCGCAACAACTCCGTTCAACGAACCGTTCGTCGCTCACACCTGCATGTACTGCTGCTTGACAGCATGTTTTCTCTTGGTTTTGGGTCATTTTGCTTGTAAATATGTCAGTTCGAACAAGCTGCAGTGTTACAAAGCGACCGCTCACCGAACCGAGCAAAACAGCCCCAAAACAGCCCAAAACAGCTCTGTTTTCGCGTGCCGCGGGAGGGTGGCGGAGAACTGCCTCCGCTCACCAAAACGTCAGCCATCTCAGACCCCAGGAACCACCCGGGTGGCACAGGGCTGGATGGGGCTTCGGTTATATACCGGGCGTTGAACTCTCTTTCGCAAGTTCGCACGTGACCTTTACGAGAACTTGTCTTCGCGCCCGGGACCAGGTGAGCGGCTGTTTGTGGGCTTGCAGCTGTTCGTTCATCCTTGAAAGCCTTGTTTTTCTCCCTCTCCCTCTTTTCTCTTGTGCACACAGGGTGTTCGTCGAATTGCTTGTAAAGCTTCCCCTTTTCGCGAGACTTCGGGACTCGTCCGTTGCTCGTTCTTTCGAATAACCATCTTTCTCTTTTACAGGTCCTTCGGGACCTGCGAGAGGTTACAAAGTGGGCTGATCCTTGCGGAGCAATATCGCAAGGGCGAAGCGCGACTTAGGCAACGCAAGCTAAGTGCGCGTCTTTGCCACAAGGGTGACTCGCGACTTAGGCAACGCAAGCTAAGTTCGCGTCTTCGGCCGCAAGGGTGCCTCACGCCTTAGGCAATTCCAGCTAAGGTCGTGACATTGTGGTATCAGAGCGGGCAAGCTCTTCGATCGAACAGCGAACGAACTTCGCAACTTCGCCATGGCAAAGCATCGTGGCGAATCAAGCAAGACGGGGCAAGCCGGACCCTTGCCCCAAGCAGCCGCAGGTGGGCTGTATGTGCACACTCGCTCTCATGCTGTTGGAGCCGCTCAAGAGGAGCGCGGCAGCGAACAAGATGAGCGAGAAGTTGGCTACTCTCCGCGAGCGGAGGAAGCGCAATCTGGAGCGCTAACTGGGAAAAAGAGTCACAAGGAGAGACTCACGACGACGGAAACCCGCCTGGATGTTCTTGAAGCAAGCATGGAGGAACTCTACCATGGCCAACAAAGGCTTGTTGGGGTAGAGAGCTCGCAAGAGGAAGCGGAGTCCAGGATCGACAAGGTCGAGGCCCTAGTCGACCGACTGTCTAATGACACCAAAGACTCCGTGCAACACTTACAGGATGTTGTGGCGGAACTCACTGCAAAGGTGGCTATGCTCACAAGAACACTAAATGCGGGAGGAGGCAACACCCGCGTTGCACCGCCACAAAACTTGAGGGCACTTGAGCCTCATGGATATGGAGGGGCCAGAGATGCCAAGGAGCTCGAGAACTTTCTGTTCGAAATGGAGCAATACTTCCGAGCTACGAGGCCCGATTCTGAAGATACCAAAGTTTCTATAGCAACAATGTATCTGAATGGAGATGCGAAACTTTGGTGGCGAACTCGTTGGGAGGAGATCCAACAGGGTTAGTGTCGAGTCGACACATGGGAGGACTTGAAGCGGGAGTTGAGAACTCAGTTCCTACCGGAGAACACAGAGTTCGTCGCAAGAAGGAAGTTGAGACAACTCCGCCAAAGTACCACCATCCGAGACTATGTGAAACAATTTTCTGCACTAATGCTGGACATACAGGACATGTCCGAGAAGGACAAGTTGTTCAGCTTCCTCGATGGGTTGAAACCATGGGCTCAACAGGAGCTAAATCGAAGGAATGTTACCGATGTGGTCGGGGCAATTGCTGCTACAGAAAGGCTCACCGACTTTGTTTCCTCTGAAGACCCAGCGAGAAGGAAACAATCTTCAGGCAATCGCCCTCCAAAACATTCTCGAGGGAAAGAGCTCGGAGGCGAACAGAAGAAGAAGAGCTCCCACAAAGGGCCGAACCCCAAAGGCAAGGCCTCAAAACCTGGAGGATGCTTCTTGTGCGGAGGACCGCACATGGTAAGGGAGTGCCCACAAAAATAGGCACTCAACGCGTTGACGGCTTCCATCCACCCCCCCCGATCGGACAAGGGCAAAGCTGTTGCTCTTAGTTCGAGCAGTTCAGAATCCAGCAGCGACGACGAGGAGTCGCAAGGACCCCGAATGGGAGCAATGCGTTTGTTGAACGCTATGCGGGGTCAAGTAGGGGAGAACATGAAGACAAAGGTACAAAAAGCAGGAAGTAGTGAACTGATGTATGTGGACATCAAGCTGAATGGCCAAACGACCCGTGCAATGGTGGACACGGGTGCTACCCACAACTTCATAGCCGATCGTGAAGCACAGCGACTTGGGATGACCTTGGAGAAGAGCCTAAGCCGAATGAAGGCGGTGAACTCGGAGGCCAGGCGAATCTCCGGGTTGGCGAAGGGAGTTCCCATCAAAATCGGGACATGGAGTAGGAACACCAACATGATGGCCGTGCCATTGGACGACTTCCAAGTGATTCTTGGAATGGAGTTTATGCACGCGGCGAAGTTGGTGCCGATGCCGTTCTTGAACTCCCTATGTATGATGGGAGGCGATGACCCCTGCGTGGTTCCCGTCTCTCGGAGAGGAACCAAGGAGCCCCAACACATTTCGGCATTACAATTGAAGAAAGAGGTGCGAAAAGGCGAATTGACATTCGTGGCTGCTATGAAGCTAGAGCCACTCAACGAGGAGGCCAATCAAGAACCTGCTGCGGTGGCGAATGTCCTGAAAGAGTTCAAGGACGTTATGTCACCCGAGTTGCCGAAGACTCTTCCACCACGTTGAGGCGTGGATCACAGTATCGAGCTGGAGCCAGGAGTGAAGCCTCTAGCGAGACCACCCTACCGTATGCCCCCGCCAGAGTTGGCAGAACTCAGGAAGCAGTTAGGTGAACTGCTAAGCGGTGGTCTCATCCGCAGCTCTAAAGCACCTTTCGGAGCTCCTGTTCTTTTCCAGAAGAAACAAGATGGGAGTCTCCGATTATGCGTCGACTACCGAGCCCTCAATAAAGTAACAGTGAAGAACAAGTATCCCATCCCGCTCATTGCGGACTTGTTCGACCAATTGGGCAAAGCAAAGTATTACTCAAAACTCGTCCTTCGGTCAGGGTATTGGCAGTTGCGCATTGCTGATGGCGACGAAGGAAAGACTACCTGTGTGTCCAGGTATGGAGCGTTTGAGTTCTTGGTGATGCCTTCGGCTTAACCAACGCAACGGCCACATTCTGCACTCTCATGTACCAGCTATTCAAGGAGTATTTGGATAAGTTCGTGGTCGTCTACTTGGACGATATCGTCGTCTACAGTCAAACGCTCGAGGAGCACGTCAAGCACCTTCGGACGATTTTCAAGGTTCTCGGGGAGAATACTTTGTTCGTGAAAAGGGAGAAATGCTACTTTGCTCAAACTGAGATCTTATTCTTGGGGCATCGAATTGGTGATGGCTCCATTCGGATGGATAAGTCGAAGGTGCAAGCAGTTGCGGAATGGCGAACTCCAAAGAAGGTGCCAGAGTTTGAGATCCTTCCTTGGTTTCGTCAATTACTATCGACGCTTCATAGCGGGATATTCGAAGCGAGCAACCCCACTGACGGAGTTGCTGAAGACGGAGCAGCCTTGGAAGTGGTCTGACAAATGTGAGATAGCATTCCAAGATCTGAAGGCTGCTGTTCTGGAAAAACCGGTGCTCAAATTGCTGGACTATGGAGAGCCCTTTGAAGTCCATACAGACGCTTCGGACTTCGCTATTGGGGGAGTACTCATGCAGGAGGGTCATCCGGTGGCCTACGAGAGCCGCAAACTCAACGAGACCGAGCGACGGTATCCAGTGCATGAGAAGGAGATGACAGCAGTGATCCATTGTCTACGAGTTTGGCGACACTACCTCCTCGGGTCGCGATTTGTGCTGAGGACAGACAACATCGCCCTGAGCTATTTCCAAACTCAGAAGAAGCTCTCCCCAAAGCAGGCGCGATGGCAGGACTTCTTGGCTGAATTTGATATGGCAATGGAGTACAAGCCCGGGAAGGCGAATGTCGTGGCCGATACGCTGAGTCGAAAAGTAGAACGCGTGAATGCCGTGCAACTGGAGGGCAGAGGCCAAGCAAGCCAGTTGCACTCCAACTTCCTTTCCCGAATCAGGGATGGACTGTATAGTGATCCCCAGGCAGTTACCCTGATGCAGCTCATCAAAGAAGGCAAGGCACGGCGATTTTGGATCCAAGAGGGACTTGTTTACACAAAAGGGAATAGGGTTTATTTTCCCCGAGTGGACAATTTAAGGCGTGAGCTCTTAAAAGAGTGTCACGATTCTCTTTGGGCTAGACACCCAGGCATTCACAGAACGTTGGCTCTTGTGGAGAGGGCCTTCTATTGGCCGAAGATGGGGATTGATGTGGAGGAATATGTTCGAACATGCCTTACTTGCCAACAAGACAAGGTGGAGCAGCGGAAGCCGGTGGGACTTTTGGAGCCGTTGCCCGTACTAGAAAGGCCGTGGGAGAGCATTTCCTTGGACTTCATATCAAGCTTGCCACCTGTAGGGGGACTCGGATCGATACTCGTGGTGGTCGATCGGTTTTCAAAGTATGCAACTTTCATCGCTGCTCCCCTACACTGTTCAGCAGAAGAGGCGGCCAGGCCGATGATGAAGGATGCAGTGAAGTATTGGGGAGTCCCGCACAATATCATTAGTGATTGAAACGCTCGGTTACTGGGACGATTCTGGACCGAGCTATTCAAATTGTTGGGGTCAAAGTTATACTTCTCTACAAGCCTCGACCCCCAGACGGATGGCCAGACTGAAAGGATAAACTCACTCTTGGAGCAATATCTCCGGCACTACGTGAGTGCCAATCAATGAGATTGGGTGAAGCTGTTGGACATTGCCCAATTCTCCTACAACTTGCAGCGTAGCTCTGCATCTAACAAGAGCCCCTTCGAGATTATCACAGGACAACAACCGTCGACTCCGCACACCATGGCAATTGGGTATACTGGGAGTAGTCCATTAGCCTATCATTTGGCAAAGGAGTAGCATCGAAATGCAGATATTGCGCGGGCTTACTTGGAGAAGGCGACAAAAAGGATGAAGAAGTGGGCAGACTTGGGAAGTCGACCGCAAGAGTTCAAAGTTGGCGATTTGGTGTTGGTAAAGCTCCAACCGGCATCACTCCAATTCTTTAGGAACAGAGTCCACAAAGGATTGGTGCGCAAGTATGAAGGGCCCTTCCCAATTATCAGCAGGGTAGGCAACGTCTCTTACAAGTTGCAGTTGCCGGCATGGTTCAAAATTCACAACGTTCTTCACGCCAGCAACCTGAAAGCCTACCACTCAGATCCGCAAGATGCTTCCCGAAGTGTTCCAACTCGGCTACCTCCCATCACAGCCCCCTACGAGAAGCGAGTGGAAACCATTTTGGTGGACCGCAAGATAAAGCTACCCAACGGAGCTGAGCAGACAGAGTACTTGGTGAAGTGGTGAAAGCTTCCCCGAACTGAAGCCAGTTGGGAGCCTGAAGACGCCCTGCGACATGAAGAAGAAGTCATCAACAACTACCAACAAGCATCGACGAGGGCGTCGACAGTTTAAGTGGGGGAGAATGTCACGAACGGTCGTCGCGCACCCGCAATAACTCCGTTCAACGAACCGTTCGTCGTCACACCTACATGTACAACTGCGTGGCAGCATGTTTTCTCTTGGTTTTGGGTCATTTTGCTTGTAAAAATGTAAGTTCGAACAAGCTGCATCGTTACAAAGCGACCGCTCACCGAACCGAGCAAAACAGCCCCAAAACAACCCAAAACAGCTCCGTTTTCGCGTGCCGCGGGAGGGTTGCGGTGAACTGCCTCCGCTCACCAAAACGTCAGCCATCTCAGCCCCTTTGAACCCCCCGGGTGGCATAGGGCTGGATGGGGCTTCGGTTATATACCGGGCGTTGAACTCTCTTTCGCAAGTTCGCACGTGGCCTTTACTGGAACTTGTCTTCGCGCTCGGGACCAGGTGAGCGGCTGTTTGTGGGCTTGCAGCTGTTCGTTCATCCTTCTAAAGCCTTGTTTTCTCCCTCTCCCTCTTTTCTCTTATGCACACAAGGTGTTCGTCGAATTGCTTGTAAATCTTCCCATTTTCGCAAGACTTTGGGACTTGTCCGTTGCTCGTTTTTTCGAACTGACCAACTTTCTCTTTTACAGGTCCTTCGGGACCTGCGAGAGGTTACAAGTTGGCTGATCCTTGTGGAGTAATATCGCAAGGGCGAAGCGTGACTTAGGCAACGCAAGCTAAGTTCGCGTCTTTGCCACAAGGGTAACTCGCGACTTAGGCAACGCAAGCTAAGTTCGCGTCTTTGGCCGCAAGGGTGCCTCACGCCTTAGGCAATTCTAGCTAAGGTCGTGACAGAACGGTTCGTTGAACGGAGTTGTTGCGAGTGCGCGACGACCGTTCGTGACAATGTGGCGGTAGCAACCACGACATTGCAAGGCGGAGGTAGTGACATCAACATTAGGGAGGACAAAGAGGCAAAGGAAAGAGGGGAGAGGGATGCATGAAAGAGAGATCGCGTGTGGAGAGAGAAAGTAAAAAAGAAAATAAAAAAAAGAAAAGCTAGCTGTCAAGAGCTATCAAAATCAAGGTTTTTAATGTCAGGTTTCAAACCTATAACGGTCCTGGCCCGAAGTGATATTGGGTCATATTGTGTTGGCACATTGGGCATGCCGATACATATCAAGTTTCAAAAAGAGTTTGAAAAGACTGAAAAACAAAAAGAATTACTGTCTGGTGTAGGTCCTGTGCTGGGTGGTATAGGCCCTGTACCAGGCGGAACAGGGGCTATGTTGGGTGTACCATCCAGTTTACCCTGATTCGCATAGCAGTAAGCTATTGGAAAGGTATATAGCATGTGTACTGAGTGGTATTGCAAACCTTGATTAGAGAGTTGGGTGATATGTTTATTGCATGATACATCTTATTCCATCCCTAAAAATTGGATGGGACATCAATGGGATGGTCATTCCAGTGATTAACCCTGGTATGAACCGGTGCCAGGTAAAAACCCCAAACCTCAGTACCATCAGTGGGATGGTCATTCCAGTGATTAACCCCGGTATGAACCGGTGCTAGGTAAAAACCCCAAACCTCAGTATAAAATTGGATCTATAAATGCTGATTTGTACCAACCCATATGCCCATCTATCAATACTTTGTGGCAAGGAATCTTCTAGCAAAAGGTAATTGGATATTGACACTAATTAAACAGGAGTTATTATGACAAGGTCCATTTGCATACTTTATTTTTGTTTGCTGCTGGTTTATCAAAAATATCAGAAATGTTTAATTCAGCTGCTGAACTATATCAAAAATGGTAAAATGAACCTAATAAGTTAAAACGATGATTTTTGTTTACTATAAGTGGCCACATTCATGGTTTTTCAAGATCAAAATTTCAAATTCTAGTTTGAGAACTATATGGGTCCTTTGTCAAGGTTTTTAATTTTGAATGATACCGCTCGTACCGGGCGGTATATACTGGTCCGCTAGTAGATCGGTACGTGGATTGCCTGCCACTGAGCGATACCATCGATTGGAGTTGTTTCCACCTCGTTACCACCCGAAATTGGTTGAAGGAAGAAGAGGAAGAAGAAAAAAAAGAACCTAGAGATCTGGTGCCACTCTCCCTCGACAATCCCGATCCATCATTGCCTTCCCTTGCAGGATGCCGTAGATGATATGTTGCCTCCTCGTTTGAGGCGACGATGCCTCGGCATCATCGGCGACTTCTCCTCATCCGCGCGGGGAGAAGAAGCCTCGGCGACATCGACGAGGCTTCATGGGGAGAAGAAATCGAGCAGAAGAAATCGTTTCTTCTCCCCACGTGGGCAGAAGAAATGAGGCAATGTCGTCGAGGCGTCGTCAATGACTTCTCGCGAGGAGAAGAAACCGAGCAGAAGAAACCATTTTCTCCCCACGCGAGCAGAAGAAACGAGGCGACGTCGCCTCTCTTTTTATTTTTGATATATATATATATATATATATATATATATATCAAGCGATATGCTTGAACGTATCACTCTGTATACTCGTACCGTACCATACTAAGCTGAAGTCGTTACTTCGGTACGGTACAAAATTACGAACCTTGTCCCTTGTTAGATTGGTCTGAGTCTCGGTGCACGGAGTGTTGCCGCATGCATATTGTCTGGTGCATACCAAATAAAAAGAGGGAGAGAAGAGATGGGGAGAGGAGGCTACACATCCTCGGATGTAGCAGCGATACAAGGCGTCGGCTTGGATGGGAGGTGGTTATGGTGGTGGTGAAGGCAAAGGATGTGCCTTTGCAACCAAGTAAAGGAAAGAGAGAAGAGAACCTTGCTTAAGCATTATGGGCCACATTAATCAATGTGCTTTGTACAAATTATAAGACAAGTAGGTTACCTGCTCATGATGAGTTATTAGCATGCAGTTGTCACTAATCAACTTTCAAGTAGTGGAGTCAAATTACAGTGAGCAACCAATCTATCCCCTAGAGAGGGATGGAGGGTAGAAATGAGGGAGAGTTTTAGACTATGTTCTTTCGAATGAAAGAATATTTGTGGCTCAGAAGTTGGGAGTTTTCAAAGTAAAATGTACGACAAGGTTGTCATTGTTATGACTTATGAGAATTACAAAATGTTTTCATGCAAAATTCTAGCAACCTGAACATCCTTCATGGGCCTTGACACCAGTTAAAAGAGAGCCAAAACATCCTGCACCAGCCCTACTAAGGTTGACCCAAGTTTTTTTTATGCTTGCCATGGTGTCACGACCTTAGCTGGAATTGCCTAAGGCGTGAGGCACCCTTGCGGCCAAAGACGCGAACTTAGCTTGCATTGCCTAAGTCGCGAGTCACCCTTGTGGCAAAGGCGCGCACTTAGCTTGCGTTGCCTAAGTCGCGCTTCGCCCATGCGATATTGCTCCGCAAGGATCAGCCCACTTTGTAACCTCTCGCAGGTCCCGAAGGACCTGTAAAAGAGAAAGATGGTTAGTTCGAAAGAACGAGCAACGGACAAGTCTCGAAGTCTCGCGAAAAAGGGAAGCTTTACAAGCAATTCGACGAACACCCTGTGTGCACAAGAGAAAAGAGGGAGAGGGAGAAAAACAAGGCTTTCAAGGATGAACGAACAACTGCAAGCCCACAAACAGCCGATCACCTGGTCCCGGGCGCGAAGACAAGTTCCCGTAAAGGTCACGTGCGAACTTGCGAAAGAGAGTTCAACGCCCGGTATATAACCGAAGCCCCATCCAGCCCTGTGCCACCCGGGTGGTTCCTGGGGTCTGAGATGGCTGACGTTTTGGTGAGCGGAGGCAGTTCTCCGCCACCCTCCCGCGGCACGCGAAAACGGAGCTGTTTTGGGCTGTTTTGGGGCTGTTTTGCTCGGTTCGGTGAGCGGTCACTTTGTAACGCTGCAGCTTGTTCGAACTTACATATTTACAAGCAAAATGACCCAAAACCAAGAGAAAACATGCTGTCAAGCAGCTGTACATGCAGGTGTGAGCGACGAATGGTTCATTGAACGGAGTTGTTGCGGGTGCGCGACGACCGTTCATGACATTCTCCCCCACTTAAACTATCGACGCCCTCGTCGACGCTTGTTGGTAGTTGTTGATGACTTCTTCTTCATGTCGTAGGGCGTCTTCAGACTCCCAACTAGCTTCAGTTCGTGGAAGCTTTCGCCACTTCACCAAGTATTCTGTCTGCTCAGCTCCGTTGGGTAGCTTTGTCTTGCGGTCCGCCAGGATGGTTTCCACTCGCTTCTCGTAGGAGGCTATGATGGGAGGTAGCCGAGTTGGAACATTTCGGGAAACATCTTGCGGATCCGAGTGGTAGGCTTTTAGGTTGCTGGCGTGAAGAACGTTGTGAATTTTGAACCACGCCGACAGCTGCAACTTGTAAGAGACGTTGCCTACCCTGCTGATAATTGGGAAGGGCCCTTCATACTTGCGCACCAATCCTTTGTGGACTCTGTTCCTGAAGAATTGGAGTGATACTGGTTGGAGCTTTACCAACACCAAATCGCCAACTTTGAACTCTTGCGGTCGCCTTCCCAAGTCTGCCCACTTCTTCATCCGTTTTGCCGCCTTCTCCAAGTAAGCCCGCGTAATATCTGCATTTCGATGCCACTCCTTTGCGAAATGATAGGCTGATGGACTACTCCCAGTATACCCAATTGCCATGGTGTGCGGAGTTGACGGTTGTTGTCCTGTGATAATCTCAAAGGGGCTCTTGTTGGATGCAGAGCTCCGCTGCAAGTTGTAGGAGAATTGGGCAATGTCCAACAGCTTCACCCAATCTCGTTGATTGGCACTCATGTAGTGCCGGAGATATTCCTCCAAGAGCGAGTTTATTCTTGCAGTCTGACCATCCGTTTGGGGGTGGAGGCTTGTAGAGAAGTATAACTTTGACCCTAACAATTTGAATAGCTCGGTCCAGAATCGTCCCAGGAACCGAGCGTCTCGATCACTAATGATATTGTGCGGGACTCCCCAATACTTCACTACATCCTTCATCATCAGTCTGGCCGCCTCTTCTGCTGAACAGTGTAGGGGAGCAGCAATGAAAGTTGTATACTTTGAAAACCGATCGACCACCACGAGTATCGATCCGAGTCCCCCTACAGGTGGCAAGCTTGATATTAAGTCTAAGGAAATGCTCTCCCACGACCTTTTTGGTACGGGCAACGGCTCCAAAAGTCCCACCGGCTTCCGCTGCTCCACCTTGTCTTGTTGGCAAGTATGGCATATTCGAACATACTCCTCCACATCAGTCCCCATCTTCGGCCAGTAGAAGGCCCTCTCCACGAGAGCCAACGTTCTGTGAATGCTTGGGTGTCCAGCCCAAAGGGAATCGTGACACTCTTTTAAGAGTTCACGCCTTAAATTGTCCAATCGGGGAACATAAACCCTATTCCCTTTTGTGTAAACAAGTCCCTACTGGACCCAAAATCGTCGTGCCTTGCCTTCTTTGATGAGCTGCATCAGGATAACTGCCCGGGGATCACTATACAGTCCATCCCTGATTCAGGAAAGGAAGTTGGAGTGCAACTTACTAGCTTGGCCTCTGCCCTCCAGTTGTGCAGCATTCACGCATTCCACTTTCCGACTCAGCGCATCAGCCACGACATTCGCCTTCCCGGGCTTGTACTCCATTGCCATATCAAATTCAGCCAGGAAGTCCTGCCACCGTGCCTGCTTTGGGGAGAGCTTCTTCTGAGTTTGGAAATAGCTCAGGGCGATGTTGTCTGTCCTCAGCACAAATCACGACCCGAGGAGGTAGCGTCGCCAAACTCGTAGACAGTGGATCACTGCTATCATCTCCTTCTCATGCAGTGGATACCGCCTCTCGGTCTCGTTGAGTTTGCGGCTCTCGTAGGCCACCGTATGACCTTCCTGCATGAGTACAACCCTAATAGCGAAGTCTAAAGCATCTGTATGGACTTCAAAGGGCTCTCCATAGTCCGGCAATTTGAGCACCGGTTTTTCCAGAACAGCAGCCTTCAGATCTTGGAATGCTATCTCACATTTGTCAGACCACTTCCAAGGCTGCTTCGTCTTTAGCAACTCCGTCAGTGGGGTTGCTCGCTTCGAATATCTCGCTATGAAGCGTCGATAGTAATTGACGAAACCAAGGAAGGATCTCAACTCTGGCACCATCTTTGGAGTTCGCCATTCCGCAACTGCTTGCACCTTCGACTTATCCATCCGAATGGAGCCATCACCAATTCGATGCCCCAAGAATAAGATATCAGTTTGAGCAAAGTAGCATTTCTCCCTTTTCACGAACAAAGTATTCTCCCTGAGAACCTTGAAAATCGTCCGAAGGTGCTTGACGTGCTCCTCGAGCGTTTGACTGTAGACGACGATATCGTCCAAGTAGACGACCACGAACTTATCCAAATACTCCTTGAATAGCTGGTACATGAGAGTGCAGAATGTGGCCGTTGCGTTGGTTAAGCCGAAAGGCATCACCAAGAACTCAAACGCTCCATACCTGGTCACACAGGTAGTCTTTCCTTCGTCGCCATCAGCAATGCGCAACTGCCAAAACCCTGACCGAAGGTCGAGTTTTGAGAAATACTTTGCTTTGCCCAATTGGTCGAATAAGTCCGCAATGAGCGGGATGGGATACTTGTTCTTCACTGTTACTTTGTTGAGGGCTCGGTAGTCGACGCATAATCGGAGACTCCCATCTTGTTTCTTCTGGAAAAGAACTGGAGCTCCGAAAGGTGCTTTAGAGCTGCGGATGAGACCACCGCTTAGTAGTTCACCTAACTGCTTCCTGAGTTCTGCCAACTCTGGCGGGGGCATGCGGTAGGGTGGTCTCGCTGGAGGCTTCACTCCTGGCTCCAGCTCGATACTGTGATCCACGCCTCTGCGTGGTGGAAGAGTCTTCGGCAACTCGGGTGGCATAACGTCTTTGAACTCTTTCAGGACGTTCGCCAACGCAGCAGGTTCTTGAATGGCCTCCTCGTTGAGTGGCTCTAGCTTCATAGCAGCCACGAATGTCAGTTCGCCTTTTCGCACCTCTTTCTTCAATTGTAATGCCGAAATGTGTTGGGGCTCCTTGGTTCCTCTCCGAGAGACGGGAACCACGCAGGGGTCATCGCCTCCCATCATACATAAGGAGTTCAAGAACGGCATCGGCACCAACTTCGCCGCGTGCATAAACTCCATTCCAAGAATCACTTGGAAGTCGTCCAATGGCACGGCCATCATGTTGGTGTTCCTGCTCCATGTCCCGATTTTGATGGGAACTCCCTTCGCCAACCCGGAGATTCGCCTGGCCTCCGAGTTCACCGCCTTCATTCGGCTTGGGCTCTTCTCCAAGGTCAACCCAAGTCGCTGTGCTTCACGATCGGCTATGAAGTTGTGGGTAGCACCCGTGTCCACCATTGCACGGGTCGTTTGGCCATTCAGCTTGATGTCCACATACATCAGTTCACTACTTCCTGCTTTTTGTACCTTTGTCTTAATGTTCTCCCCTACTTGACCCCGCATAGCGTTCAACAAACGCATTGCTCCCATTCGGGGTCCTTGCGACTCCTCGTCGTCGCTGCTGGATTCTGAACTGCTCGAACTAAGAGCAACAGCTTTGCCCTTGTCCGATCGGGGGGGGTGGATGGAAGCCGTCAACGCGTTGAGTGCCTGTTTTTGTGGGCACTCCCTTACCATGTGCGGTCCTCCGCACAAGAAGCATCCTCTAGGTTTTGAGGCCTTGCCTTTCGGGTTCGGCCCTTTGTGGGAGCTCTTATTCTTCTGTTCGCCCCCGAGCTCCTTCCCTCGAGAATGTTTTGGAGGGCGATTGCCTGAAGATTGTTTCCTTCTCGCTGGGTCTTCAGAGGAAACAAAGTCGGTGAGCCTTTCTGCAGCAGCAATTGCCCCGACCACATCGGTAACATTCCTTCGATTTAGCTCCTGTTGAGCCCATGTTTTCAACCCATCGAGGAAGCTGAACAACTTGTCCTTCTCGGACATGTCCTGTATGTCCAGCATTAGTGCAGAAAATTGTTTCACATAGTCTCGGATGGTGGTACTTTGGCGGAGTTGTCTCAACTTCCTTCTTGCGACGAACTCTGTGTTCTCCGGTAGGAACTGAGTTCTCAACTCCCGCTTCAAGTCCTCCCATGTGTCGACTCGACACTGACCCTGTTGGATCTCCTCCCAACGAGTTCGCCACCAAAGTTTCGCATCTCCATTTAGATACATTGTTGCTATAGAAACTTTGGTATCTTCAGAATTGGGCCTCGTAGCTCGGAAGTATTGCTCCATTTCGAACAGAAAGTTCTCGAGCTCCTTGGCATCTCTGGCCCCTCCATATCCATGAGGCTCAGGTGCCCTCAACTTTTGTGGCGGTGCAACGCGGGTGTTGCCTCCTCCCGCATTTAGTGTTCTTGTGAGCATAGCCACCTTTGCAGTGAGTTCCGCCACAACATCCTGTAAGTGTTGCACGGAGTCTTTGGTGTCATCAGACAGTCGGTCGACTAGGGCCTCGACCTTGTCGATCCTGGACTTCGCTTCCTCTTGCGAGCTCTCTACCCCAACAAGCCTTTGTTGGCCATGGTAGAGTTCCTCCATGCTTGCTTCAAGAACATCCAGGCGGGTTTCCGTCGTCGTGAGTCTCTCCTTGTGACTCTTTTTCCCAGTTAGCGCTCCAGATTGCGCTTCCTCCGCTCGCAGAGAGTAGCCAACTTCTCGCTCATCTTGTTCGCTGCCGCGCTCCTCTTGAGCGGCTCCAACAGCATGAGAGCGAGTGTGCACATACAGCCCACCTGCGGCTGCTTGGGGCAAGGGTCCGGCTTGCCCCGTCTTGCTTGATTCGCCACGATGCTTTGCCATGGCGAAGTTGCGAAGTTCGTTCGCTGTTCGATCGAAGAGCTTGCCCGCTCTGATACCACAATGTCACGACCTTAGCTGGAATTGCCTAAGGCGTGAGGCACCCTTGCGGCCAAAGACACGAACTTAGCTTGCGTTGCCGAAGTCGCGAGTCACCCTTGTGGCAAAGACGCGCACTTAGCTTGCGTTGCCTAAGTCGCGCTTCGCCCTTGCGATATTGCTCTGCAAGGATAAGCCCACTTTGTAACCTCTCGCAGGTCCCGAAGGACCTGTAAAAGAGAAAGATGGTTAGTTCGAAAGAACGAGCAACGGACGAGTCCCGAAGTCTCGCGAAAAGGGAAGCTTTGCAAGCAATTCGACGAACACCCTGTGTGCACAAGAGAAAAGAGGGAGAGGGAGAAAAACAAGGCTTTCAAGGATGAACGAACAGCTGCAAGCCCACAAACAGTCGCTCACCTGGTCCCGGGCGCGAAGACAAGTTCCCGTAAAGGTCACGTGCGAACTTGCGAAAGAGAGTTCAACGCCCGGTATATAACCGAAGCCCCATCCAGCCCTGTGCCACCCGGGTGGTTCCTGGGGTCTGAGATGGCTGACGTTTTGGGGAGCGGAGGCAGTTCTCCGCCACCCTCCCACGGCACGCGAAAACAGAGCTGTTTTGGGGCTGTTTTGCTCGGTTCGGTGAGCGGTCGCTTTGTAACGCTGCGGCTTGTTCGAACTTACATATTTACAAGCAAAATGACCCAAAACCAAGAGAAAACATGCTGTCAAGCAGTTGTACATGTAGGTTTGAGCGACGAACGGTTCGTTGAACGGAGTTGTTGCGGCTGCGCGACGACCGTTCGTGACAATGGGGTGGATCGGGAACTTGTCAATTGGGAAGACCGTCAACCTTAGATACATCTTCCACTTTGGTGGTCAAGGGAGAGAGCCCATGCCACGTCTTCTCTCTAGACTACTAGGAAGCTTGAACCAACACTCAACTCAATGAGTATTTTCTGCTCTATCTTTTCTGTTCATCTTCTTCCTTCAAAACTAAAAGGACTAATAATAAGAGCTGAATATTTTATGAATATGGTATTATATATCAATTTGGCTTGGTGAAATTGATCCTATGTGGCTAGTTTTTCAATGACAGTGGCGTTCGAAAGAGTAGAGTTTCTTGAGTATTTGGTACTTTTGTGAATGAAAAACATCCATATTCCATATCCCACCCATCTCAAAAGACTATGTCGGGGGTTTGGTTGGCAAAATTCCTCCATAGTTAAGTTAGTATGTGTCGGTAGGCATCAAAAGATCATAGGTATTCATTTAGCAAGTCCGGAATTAATACATACCTGAGAAGATACCTTTAAATGCTCTGTTATTGTGGCACGTTGTAGTTGATGTGGCATGCCCAATAAGTGCTACTGATTGGATTTTACATGACGAGTCTTGAGTGACTGAAAATAATGGCCATATCACTTGTATAACAAGATTATCAAGATCCAAGAAGACTTAAACAAGAAGATACCAATTGAACTTTCAGGTGAGGCTGAATACAAAGAGAAGGATGAGATTGATAACTTAGTTACAACTCCAATCAATTTATTTCGGCCAAAACTCCAAAATTTTAAAAACCTAAAACTTGAGTTGGTTAGGATAGAATAAAAATTGATGGAGTCTCATATTTCTATATTGGATGAAAGAAAGTGTTATATAGCATCCACTAGATGAACACATTACACAATTTTTAAAATCGATCAATTTGGATTGGGATTGGAAGATGAGTGTTTGAGATCCTTCGAGTGCCAATTTCTAGACAATTCTAACTGATTTAGGTTGGAGCTTTCTAGGTGATAGGTGGGGGGGTCCTTGAGAATTGCTGATTCCGACCAAAAGCTTTTAGAACATGGAAAATAGATCAAAAAGTGAGGGAAAAGAGAAAGGTGTGGGGGCAAGTGTAGTACATATGATAGGAGGGAAGGTGGATTTGAGTAAAGGAAGGGACTAGGGAGAGAGGACGGGAGCATGCCTTTAGGTTACAACTCAAACTCATTGTAGATTTTGTCCATCATGATTTGAGCAATCGTTGTTGCTCCTGATCAGTCACCACTACCATCATTAGTGTCATTGTCAAATTAGTGATAGTTGTAAATTTTGTTTACTTGCTACTGTTTAGTTGTTTAATGATATGTTATAGAATGTATAATATGTAAACATAAAAGATTATGTTACAATATACATTAGATATAGTTATGATGAACAATACATGTAAATTAGACATTAAACAAATTATTGGATGTTATGTATACCATTAAACAATAGAAGATATATTTATTCCCCTTGCCTTTGCTAGTCCTTGGACGACGACACTTTCAATCATCAATCAGCCACTCCTTGACTTGCGCCCATCCATTTTTACTAAGCACTTCCACTTGCATAGATCCCTGTCAAGCTAGGCTGATAATGTCAAGATTGAACTCAACCATCCCAGCCCTTTGCACATACACATTCTTCTAAAGTTGCTTGTCCTAGTGGTACTTCTCGCATGAGGGATTAGCTATGACCTTGAATGCCAATTTGGATGCCACTTCTCTAGGCAACTAAATCCACTTCCTCATGTCTCTACATTCGTTTTGCCCAAACAGTCATGTGTGCGGACTACCTCACCCTTGGCACACTAGTTCTCAAAGGATCAATCATCTTGGAACCTTGCGCGTCCAATAAGGATCTATACAGAAAGAAAACATGTTTGTGAAAAGGGAACATGCAGGACAAACAGCCATCATCACTTAGTCAAAGTGCAACTCGAGGTCACTCTAAAAATATATTAACAAAGTACTTTATTGGCAATAAAGAAATGGACATTGCTGCTCACTTAGAATGTTCGTGCAATAAATGGTCCATGGCTAGTCTGCCATATAGCTGCAAGGCATGTGACTACATAATCCTGGACACTACCCTGGAGCCTCATCCAGGCTTGTGCCACCTAAGAGGTTTCAAGGTGATTAGATGGCTGATGTTTCTGATGTCATTTTTGCACAGGAAATTCCATGCACAATGTGGGATGGAGGCTATGTTCTTTAGCAATCTTGCCTCTGTGTGATGACTACGTAAGGCAGGAATGGCCTGAAATGACGCATGACTAAGTATCTGCATGTTGCAGGCTTGCATGAGCAGGCTGTAACATAATGGTATTATGCAATAATGTCAGAAGCTTCTTTTCAACATATTTAATAATCATTCTCGATTTTAGTTTTGGTTCCTAGTATTCCTTGTATTTTGTCCATTCATACATTGTAGCATGCCTGAATTCATGTGAAAGAGGAGCCTTTTTTATCAACAATTGCTATAAAAACTCAGTGCAATGGTAGAATACTTTTTCTTTTTTACACAGTAGGACACTGGAAAAATATGTATCAAGCTGCTTGATGTAAAGCACTTTAGAATTACATTTTTTAGGTGTTAAATTTCTAGATGTCTCGGGGAACATTGCTTCTAAAAGAGGTCACTGTTCATAATTAGATATCCATCTCTCTCTAGTGGTCTTTTATTGGTCGGATTCTTTGTTTGCTATTGCAGGCTGAACCCAAGCGACGGAAGAGATAAACTGTTAATGCTGTAGATTTGGCTTACGAGGATGTATGCATTTCCTGAGAAGATTGCTTGTCTCGATGGTAACGTGAAATTGTACAGTGCAGAAAACAGACTGCTTGGGAAAAAAAAGAAAAAAACATGCCCATGTTTATGAACTAGTGATGTTTAAGTTGGTAATATTTGTACTTCGAAGTGAACAAGGGTGTTCTCACCGTTTTTATTGTCTTCGACTCTGTTCTATCCACCATACTAAGAAACAACAAATGACAGAGTGCCACCAATAGCTGATCATAAATCATTTACCATGACTATGAAAGTTACAGTACTTCCACTTGCATCCAATGATGTTGATGCTGATAAGTGAATAATGAAAAATGTCTCTTGATTTCTCGAATCTTCAGCACTAGCCTGAAAATTTTTCTAGAAAAAGTTGTTACTTCAACAAATGCACCATTATGATTTTCTAGCAGTAAAAGAAGGCTACATTATAGGGTGGGCGATTAGTCCACAAAAGCCAGTTTGTCCCTTTTTACCGTGCGGGAAGCTGATTTATTTTTTCGGAAGTTCTTATATTTGAAAATGATTTTTTTGTTTTTTTATTTCTCTCCATTTTTAAACTTGTTTAATCAAATTAACCCATTCAATTGAACCGATCTAAATTAAGAATTTTTTTAAATTATATAATATATTTATTTATAATAAAAAATATAAAATTATTCATAAAATTATAAATAAAATATTATAAAATATAAAATAAAATAAAGGTACTTTACGATAAAGCCTTTAACCAGTTTTTAATCGAAAGCACTCATTAGTTTGCATTCCTCTTCCCTTTCTTCGTTGTCTCCCCTGTTCTGTCTCCTAACCCTTTTCTTCTTCTTTTTCTTGTAAAATTAAAAAATATATTTTTATTATAACATCTTATTCTTATTGTCGCCTTTGCTCTATGTATAATTAAAGAAGGATATCATAATTTAATTTTTATTTCTATTATTGATAAAATTATAACGGAAAGTAGGTAATTTTAAAATTAAAATATGCTAACTTACTAAACAAAATGATAGGGTTTGTCCTATACGTAATATTTTTGACACATATACGTAATTATAATATTTAACTAAAAAAAGTACAAACATATCTAAAAGTTTTATAAATACAAATGCTTATCGGTCATCGTTCATATATGCACTTACATGGGCTTGCACATGGTTATTTCTTGACCCACTCACTTGGGTGGGGTACTAATATATATAAGGAAATCTAGGGGATGACATCACATACGCTAGGAAACAAAATTCTCATATTTTCTATAAATTGTATTTGTGGTCGTGTGAAGATTGGTGCGCAAAATCTATAAAACCAAAAACCACGGGTTAGATAGTTTGTGTTTTACCTAGAGAGATTGTATATCCCTAAATCCCTATAGATCTGTAGGAGAGATGAAAGAGATCAAGCGTTCTCCTCTCTATTGGGAAATCTAGGGCGACATCTCATGCGCAGTAGAAGAACTGAAAAATAAAATCCCAGAATTCCTACAGAAAAGAAGGTTTCATCATTGTGCAAAAGTTGGTGTGCAAAAACCTACGAAACCGAAAAACTACGTGTAAGAGAATTACCTAGGGAGATTGTATATCCCTGAAAACTTGAGGCCTATGGACTGGATGAAGGAGGTCAACTATCATCCTCTTTAGCAGTGATCCACACGATAGGGGTTGCGAAGATGCTTCTCAAATCGCTGCCTAAAACTCTACCTCGCGTGCACCACGCAATCAAGAAGGGGTTGCCCCTTCTTTCTATTCATACGCCCTAAATAGGGGCTGTAGTATGAGGAGGAAAGGGAGAGAGGAGAATAGGAGGTAGCCAAAAAGAGTCTTTAGCCTATGAGTCTTTAGTTCCATCCTATTTATAGAGGCTCCCTATTAACTTAACCATAATGGATCATATCATATTGGGTACTGAATCTCCATCCAACTACCCATGCCTCTTAGATTAGTGGGTCTCCATCAAATAATCTCTTATTAGCTTTTATTGGATTTCATCCATACGATCCAATAATTCATGGGCTTTTTAGATATCCAATAAGATAGGGGCTCCAACGGATATCTTATATTTGAACCTCTACTCATCGCAACGCTTACCATATGTGTGTGACCCTTTATGTCCAATATCGAGCTGGCCATGAGTCATACCAGTCAGAACTCCTTTTGACTCAGTGAATTATTATCTCCATAATAATTCATTGGACTCAACGATTGCAGACGTACTAAGCCACTACGCCGCAATCCTCAGACGATACAGGGGAATCCAATCATTTGGACTTATCTATTCTTAGTTACTGTATATCTATAGTCCCTCATCAATCTAATACCCTAGAAATCGTATACCAAGCATGCTATTGTTAGGCCCACATTGTTTATACTCAAGTCTCGTTATAATCGGATTCTCCTGTAGAACTCTTTCTTTGTCAATCCGAATGACCCTGGCTAGGGATTTGTCTAAGCAAGAACACATGAAATATTCCTCTCATGACATCAAGAGCAGATGATCCTCTATCGACACTCAATAACCCTCGTAATAATGGCTACCACTCACAATGACCGGTTGTGCAAAATCTGAAACCTCCAGACCTATAAGTCCGATAACAAAGAGTGGAGTACTAATGCAGGACATCCTTAGTGTCTTAAGTCTAAGGATCAGATACACCACTGGGATGACAGAATTGCTATTTGACAATAAGGCATCATCAATCATCTAACATTTCATGAGCGGATCAATCAGTGAACTCATTCTCTAATGAGCACTAGTATTATATCCCTAGTGTCCTTACACGAGCTGCTGTGAGACCAACTACATCCATCATATGGATGGGTATATAACACACTATTCTGTCTGGTTATCTCGATCTCCCTCTCAAGTAACCAATGACTAAGATTATTTATGATTTATGTTTAAAGGTGAATCGGTCTCATTATCGTGATCTCATCACGATCCGATTTCCATTGCATAGATCCATGGATATCACAATATATTCATGCAATAGACAATATAAAGTGATAAAATATCAAATAATAACAATATATCCATGGATATCATTATCGTGTCAAGTCACACATGCCATCACTCAGGTGATTGGCTCACAGGGCATCTATGACTAGCACTCTCTAGCGTTAGTCCACACAACAAGGCTGCGACAACGCTCCTCAAATCTCCAAGCCTATTATTTGAGGAGGAGAAGGGGAGAGGAGAATAGAAGCTAACAACCAAGAGAAGTTCTAGCCTATGAGTGTTTGGTTCCCTTCTAGTTATAGAGGTCTCTTGCACACTTAACCTTAATGGATCATGTCCTATAGAGTACTAGATCTCCATCCAACTACCCAAGCCACTTATATTAGTGAATCTCTATCCAATAATCTCTCACTGGCTCTTACTGGATCTCATCCACAGGATTCAATAATACATGGGCTTATTGGATATCTAATGAGATAGGAGCTCTGACGGATATCTCATATCCGAATCTTTACTTGTCACAATACCTACCATATGTGTATAACCCTTTAGGCCAAATATCGAGCTGGCCATTAATCATACCTGTCAGAACTCCTTCTAGCTTAGTGAATTATTATCTCCATAATAATTCACCCGACTCATCAACTACAGATGTACTAGGCCACTACACCGTAGTCCCTAGACGATACAAGAGAATCCAATCTATTGGATCGATTTATTCTCAGTTACTATGTACCTATAGTCTCTCATCTATCTAATATCCTAGAGATCATATATCGGGTGTGGTGTTGTCAGACCCATATAGTTTCTACTCGAGTTTCGCTCTAATCGGATTCTCCTAGATAACTATTTTTCAATCAATCCAAATGACCCTAACTAGGGATTTGTCTAAGCAAGAACACATGAGATATTCCTCTCATTACACCGAGAGTGGATGAACCTCTATCAATACTTAATAGTCCTCGTAAGGTTGACTGACTCTCCCGATGCCTAGTTATGTTAGATTTGGAACTTCCAAACATAGAGTACTAATACAGGACATCCTTAGTGTCTCAAGTCTAAGGACCAGGTACATAACTGGGACAATGAAACCACTGTCTGATAATGAGGTATCATTAACCATCTAATATTTCATGAGCGGATCAATTAATGAACTAATTCTCCAATGAGCATCTGCATTGTATCCCTAGTGTTCCCACATGAGCAGATATGAGACCAGTTGCCTCCATCATATATATGGGTATACAGTAAACCAGTCTATTTAGTTATCTCGATGTCCCTCTCGAGTAACCTATGACCGAGATTATTTAAGATTTGTATTTAAAGGTGAATCGGTCTCATTTAGTTATCCGATTCCCATTGCATAAATCTATCGACATCATAATATATTCATGCAATAGGCAATATAAAGTGATAAAATATCAAATAATAATAATAATAAGCAAAAAGATTGTATGTCAAGTCAAAAATGCCATCACTCACATGATTGGCTTATAGGGCACCTATGATTGGCAATCTCCCACTTGACCTAAAGTTAATCACATATGTGTCTGATTCCCATCATACCCCTATGATGCTCAAAGATAATCTAAGACAATGACTTTCTTAGTGGATCTATGATGTTATCTTCGGATGGAACTCTTTCCACTATAACATCTCCTCCGATTACATTCTCTCTAATAAGTTGGAACCTCCTTAGAACACTTTTGATGAGACCCACGTTCCCTCATTTGAGCAATCGCTCGATTGTTGTCACAATATAAGGGAATCAGCTCCTCGCTACTTGGCACAACTCCCAAATCAATGATGAACTTCTTCATCTAAACTCCCTCCTTTGCTACCTTTGCTGCAGCAATGTACTCTGCTTTTGTGGTCGAGTCAGTAGTAGTATCTTGCTTGGAACTCTTTCAGCATACTACTCCTCCATTCAAGGTGAACACATCCCTTGAATTAGACTTGCTATCATCAACATCGAATTGAAAACTCGAGTCCATGTAGCCTTTAACCCTTAGGCTACTACCTTCATATACTAGTAAAAGATCCTTAGTCATTCTCAAGTACTTAAGGATATACATTATTGCTTTCTAGTGCTCCAAGCTTGGATTCGCCTGATACCTGCTCATGACACTCAGAGCATGCGTTATATCAGGCCTAGTATATAGCTTGGCATATATGATAGACCCTTATCGCAAAGGCACAAGGTATCCTATCTATGTTCGCCCTTTTTACAAGAGTCTTTGGGGACATACTCTTATAAAGCGATATCTCATGTCTCATCGGTATGAGACCTCTCTTAAAATTTTTTATGCCAAACCTTTTGACAATGGTGTTTATGTACTTATGGACTGCACCATGTCTAACAATGTACAATTCTTCATTTTAGATACACCATTGAGCTGAGGTGTATTAGAAGGTGTCCATTTTGATAGAATCCCATAGTCCTTGAGGAATTGGGTGAACTCTGTAATCAAGTATCCGTCTCCTCAGTCTGATCGAAGAGTCTTGATACTCTTCCCAGTCTAGTTCTCCACTTCATTCTTATACTCTCTGAATTTCTCAAAGCCTCGGAATTGTACTTCATTAAGTATATATGTCCATAGCTTAAGAAATCATAAATTAAAGTAATAAAGTAGGAGTAACCACGTATGACATGAGTTGACATGGGTCTATATATATCACTATGTATGAGTTTCAATAGCTCAGTGGCTCTCTCTCTAGTTCCACTAAAAGGAGTATTAGTCAGTTTTCCACGAAGGCAAGGCTCTCAAGTTATATATGACTCATAGTTGAATGGGTTTGAATATCTATCCTTTAGCAACTTTTGAATCATTCTCTCATGGATATGACTTAGCCTATAATGTCATAGGTATGCACTGTTCACCTCATCTCGTTTCCTCTTGAACACACTTATATTCATGATATGTGGAGTAGTGTCTAGCATAAACAAACCATTATGCAATGTTTCTCTCGTGATGATCTCACCATCTAATAATATTGAACAACTATTATTCTCAAAAACTAATTTATATCCACTAATTATCAAAAATAAAATAGAAATAATATTTTTGATAATAGAAGGAACAAAATAGCATGCATCTAATGCAATAATAGCTCCATCAAGCATATGTAGGGTGACCTCGCCAATAGCTACTATAGTAACTTTTGCTCCATTGCCTATCTTGAGGTCCATCTCACCTCTCACCAATCTCCTAAGTCTTGCTATAACCTGCAATGAATTGCAAATATGATAAGCACTACTGGTATCTAATACCTACGTGTTATTATAAGAATACAACAAATGGAGACTGATTATGAATGTACTTAAAGCTTCTTCAAGCTTTTGTTTCACCCTCTCTACAAGATACTCTTTGTAGTTCCCCTTCCAATGCTCATCTTTGCCGTAGTGGAAGCACTAGCCTTTGTCCTTTGTTGGGACCTTTTTAGCAACCTTTGCTTTACTCAATCTGCTCGTGCCCTTGTCCTTTTTAAGGAACTTTTCTGCCTTCTTTTTCTCTCTGGTCTCACTAGTATAAAGAACTAGCTTATCTTTCTTGATAGTTCTCTCTGCCTCCCTCAACATATTGAGGAGCTTAATGAGATTCACCTCAAACTTGTTTATATTAAAATATATTATAAACTGTGAAAAGGAATTTGGTAGGGACTTAAGCATAAGATCCACACATAGGTTATCCTCTAGGACCATTCCCAAACTTGTGAGTTTCTCTATCCACTTAATTATCTTTAGGATATGGTTCTGAACCGGTATCCCCTTAGTCATCCTAGCATAGAAGAGGCTCTTGGATATCTCATATCGTTGAGTCCTTCTTTGTTCCTCAAACAGTTTATGGACATATTGGAGAATGGATCTAGCATCCATCTTTTCATGCTGTCTCTATAACTCAGGAGTCATGGAGTCCAACATGTAACATTGAGCAAGAGTGGAGTCATTTATGCACTTCATGTAGCAAGCTATCTCATCCTTGCTTGCCCCTTCTCGAGCGTCGACATTATTGTATCTTGGAAGTACACGATTTTATCCGTCATGAGAACAATTCTCAAGTTGCGGAGCCAATTAGTATAATTTGGATTAGTGAGGTGGTTGACATCAAGTATGCCACGTAAGAGATTTGAAAGCGATATTTTCTGAAAATAAAGATGTAATATAAAAAATAATAACATGCAGATTTTATAGAAAAATAAACAAATAAGATATGGACTTCTATCTTAATTTACTCCCACTATTTTCTCTTGAAACACATAACTCTCTTCGGTATATGAATTGGAGACCCCCAACGGATCTCTAGTGGGGATCGGGATCCAATTAGTATCTTAATGTAATCTCAAGAGACTCGACTAGTCACGCTAATCCCATAAAGGTAGGAAACTCTTGCCGATCACAACTCGTTGTAATTCTCATCCTATTCGGCCTTCGAACTACCATGGTCTCAAGGGACTCGGCCAACCATGATGTTTGGTTAAGTCAACATCATCGTTACAGAATGAGTCTGATTCGATGATATACCCTCGAGGGACTTGACTAAGCATACCATATCCTCAGGTCACCGGTGACATCTCTATGTTGTAGGCAAGATAGCAAATCACGATATAGGTGAGCCTCGAGGGACTTGACAAACTCAACCTATGTCGAGAATCGGTCCCTACCTATAACAATGGAGAGCCATGTGGATCAATCTAGTTGCCTCACATTTACAGACTTACTATTATCGAGAGAGTGGATTTTGATTTGGTCTCCTAATATGACATGTCATACACATACATATTTAATATATACCTATATCGCATGCAAATAGATATACATATCTAGTAGGTGTATAAGCAATCACACATCACATGAGCAATCACACTAGATGATTATGGACTATAGCCTAATATGATTAGGCCTGAGCTAGTGGTCCTAATCACTCAAATCAAGATCTATGTGTGCAGCAGTGCATCTTCATTCCATGTGATCATCTAACTTGTTCTCGTTTGTTCCATCAGCATCTCGGTGTTAGGAACGAGTCAGCACTATGAGGGGGGGGGGGGGGGGGGTGTGTGGGGGTGAATTAGTGCAACGGTAAAAATTACGTCGGTTCAAAATCTCAGTGCGATTAAACTCGTTTTGGAAGATGTTAACTTGAAAGCATACAGAAGAGTGTAGTGGATGTAGAGCAAGTAAAGAATGGCAGTTTCTAATAAATGTAAATTGCAAGAAGTAAATGCAAACCGAGTTATAGTGGTTCGGTCGTCGTGATATACATCCACTCCACCAATTCCTCTTCCGTTGAGGCCACCAGCATCCACTAACGATCTTCCTTTAATAGGCGAAGATCAACCTCCTTCTTACAACTCTATTTTCCTTTTGAGAGGCTCAGGAGAGAACCTTTACATGTTTCACACCTCTCTTAGAATGAACTCTAAACTCTAAGAGGTGGAGGGGAATATTCAACACATTTCAAGCTTTTGCAACCCTTTTTCGTCAAGGATTCTTTCCCCCTTTCTACCCTATTCTTTCCATTCTAAGCAAGAAAGAGTGGGGTATTTATAGGCCCCAAATGGATTCAAATTTAAAGCCCCTAAACTGCTTTGATCTTAGACATATGATTATAAAGCATGAATCATTTGTCCGGTATGTCATTGGTTCATCTGGCACTTGTCTGATCCTTCGGCGCATTGTCCTCTTTTACAGCTTTTTGCCTAATCGGCATGTTGACCTCTAAAACTCAGATTTCCTTGGCATAATGTCCGCTCCTTCGGCCCGATGCCCGAATTCACGACACGAGTCTTCTACCGACACGTCGATCGATCCTCTGGCTCAACGTCCAATCTTCTGACATGTTCAATCCGATTCAATATGATTCTTTCTACTTTAATTAATTTGTCTCTCCTTGATCGAAGCTAGTCCTGCATCACTCAAAAATACAGATTAAATCATAAACTCATCAATTGATTTTATCATCAAAATTCGAGATTCAACACTCGGTGCATCTCCATGCATCATGATCGTTTGTCTCGGCCTTGTGGGTCCCACTATTGCTTCCATGCTCCCATTGTGCCTCTTTGTGTGATTATAACTTAATCATAGACATACGGGCCCGACAGTAAACGAGAAATAAAGTGGTGGCTCGCAAACTCCGATAATAATAATAATCACAAGTACACATATGGTCCATAATCATCCATCCACATCATACATCACATGTAAATATCATTATTTAGGATTACTAGATAATAATAATAGTTAATTAAACCTTTTAATTAACTAATATTTT